>NC_090753.1:90555616-90573116 GCF_036898095.1 Palaemon carinicauda | reverse complement strand
TCGCTGTGGCACCCTAGCAGTACCAGCTGAACTCGGCTGAGTCCCTGGTTAGGCTGGAGGAACGTAGAGAGTAGAGGTCCCCTTTTTGTTTTGTTTCTTGTTGTTGTCGGCTACCCCCCAGAATTGGGGGAGGTGCCTTTGGTATATGTATTATTATTATTATTATTATTATTATTATTATTATTATTATTATTATTATTTATAGGGGGGGGGGGTTGGGTTACATGCAGCTTTCTTAGGAATCCATCATTTCCCTCTCTATTCATGTTGTTTCAAGTAGCACGCTCTTCTGCATAAGTCCTGGGGTTATATCGGCTCCTACATTATTATTATTATTATTATTATTATTATTATTATTATTATTATTATTATTAGTTGTAGTAGTAGTAGTAGTAGTAGTAATAGTAGTAGACATGATAACAAATAGATATCGAAACAACAAATCAATAAGCAAAAATTGCAGTTAAATGAAACTTGACATTCGAATAGAATATGTCATAATTAACAAAAAAATATGAATTTTTAGTATTGTTCAAAAGAAGGAATAGTTCACACCTTGGAATTTAATTATCAAATTAGACAGATGAAAATCGTTCGTATAAAGTCCTGACGGGAAAATGAATTTGAATAATATCCTTTTGAGAAATGTAGATTGAAAAATAAAAATAGTTTTCATAACAATTCTTATCAAAATAGGGAATTTAGAAAATTTAATTAATAGAAAGAAACGTAATTAAAACATGATTATAACCTGAAATTGAACTTACGGCGGAATGAAGACAACGATTGTAAGAGAAAGGACCAGAAGAATTGGCCGTGGACGTCTTTACCTCTCGAGAGCTTACAGTACAATGAGCATTGATTTGAATTGTGTCACTTGCGTGTAGTTCGAAGGGGGAGAGGCCTATGAGGTGCCATATAGGTGCCATAGTTCCGACATAGCTCCAAAACAACTGGTCTTCTTTTAGATATCTCTAGTTTGGATTAATCGTATTTTATTTATTTGTTTACTTATTCTTTTATTAATCGTATTGTATCCATTTTTTGACTCTACGTTTCTTTTTCTTCGGGGATTTCCGGCTCCACGAGGCTCAGGCGAGTTCTTAATTACGTGTACTATACATCCTGGCTGAGATATGCTTCATTGGAAGGCCTGAAGGAACATATTTATTACACATACAATCATATATATATATATATATGATTGTATATATATATATATATATATATATATATATATATATATATATATATATATATATATATATATTCATTTGTGTGTATGTATATATGTATAGATATTTATATATACATATATACATATATATGTATGTATGTACAGTATATATATATATATATATATATATATATATATATATATATATATACACATATATATGTATGTATGTACAGTATATATATATATATATATATATATATATATATATATATATATATATATATACTGTATATATATATATATGATTGTATATATACATGTGTGTATATATGATTGTATTTAAACATATATATATTTTTATTTATATGTATATATATACATATATATACGTAAGTATGTACTATACATATATATATATATATATATATATACATACATATATATATACATATATATATATATATATATATATATATATATATATATATATATAAACACATATATATAAATATATATATATATCTATATATATATATATATATATATATATTCATTTGTGTTTTTGTATATATATATATGTATAGATATTTATATATACATATATACACATATATGTATGTATGTACAGTATATATATATATATATATATATATATATATATATATATATATATATATATATATATATACATATATATATGTACGTACAGTATATATATATATATATATATATATATATATATATATATATATACACACACACATATATATATATATATATATATATGTATATATATATATATATATATGTATATATAAATATGATTGTATATATACATGTGTGTATATATGATTGTATTTAAACATATATATATTTTTATTTATATGTATAAATATATACATATATATACGTAAGTATGTACTATATATATATATATATATATATATATATATATATATATATATATATATATATACATACACACACACACACACATATATATATATATATATATATATATATATATATATATTATCATTATCATTATCATTATCATTAGCTAAGTTACAGGTTGCTATAAGCCCAAAGGCTCCAACAGGGAAAATAACCGATTAGAGAAAAGAAACAAGGAAATACATAAACCATATGAAGTTTGGAAAATTTCGCCCCCTTGGAAAACTTTACCGAAATATGTCTTGCGTTTTATTTTTCCCGATTAATAATATTTCATATTTGATAATTTAAGGCGTAAGGGGAAAAATGTATTACATATGGTGTAATTTATATTTGATTATGTTTTTATGATTTGGGTCAATCCATTTCGGCAGATGGACGGACGGATGTGTTATGTTGAGGAGGTAAATCCTAAAAAGAAGTAAAATTAAAACGGAAACTTAGGAATGTTTCCTTTAAACATAATAATTGATAGTATTATTATTATTATTATTATTATTATTATTATTATTATTATTATTATTATTATTATTATTATTATTTTCATTATTCTAATTATTATTATTATTATTATTATTATTATTATCATTATTATTATTTTATTATTATTATTATTATTATTATTTTCCTTATTATTATTATTATTACTATTATTATTATTATTATTATTATTATTATTATTATTATTATTATTATTATTATTATTATTATTATGGAGCAATGAAAATGTATTTGATAATTTCCCTCCAAAGCAAGTTTCCATACATTAAATTATCCATTTATTTAATAATAAGGACCAACCAGAAGGACATTTAACGTGTGTGTGTGTTCGTCCGTTTGTCATCAGGAGTACGTGACAACTAATGAAAAATATTTCAGCGATATTTTCTCTGAAATATTAATTCATTTGTTGAGTTTTTCCGAATAGAATTGACAGGTCCGTTTCCAAGCGCTTGATAAATGCCTCCCGCTGTATCAGTCAACTAAAAATGTTATTCATTCAAAAGATTCATTGTTGAAATAAAACGTTTGTTTGATAAATATTATTCTCTTCGGTAGCGCTATAGTTATTACACCATTTATTCATTTATATACCTGGATTTTTTTAATAATTTTCTTTTTATGCTTATGAAATTGTATTATTTTAGTTGATAATTTTTTACCACCTTTTACTCCTTTCCCTTTTTTCTTCTTTTAAATCTGATTTTGTATAAATTTTGCACAGAATTTTTTTTTTCGCACCGGTTTCATCTATATATCAATTGTATTAATATTTCTGCGAATCTCTTTTTAGTTCTTTTATCCTCTTCATCATTTTCTTTATAGAATATTATCTGTGATTATTTTTATAAACTTTTATTTTTTCTAACTTCATCGCTCTAATTTCTTCGCCCTTATCAACATAGACTATTTATCTTTTTTATTCTTTTCATCATATCGATTTTACATACAATCAGCTGGGTTCCACAAGGCACTAGAACAGTTGGAAGACCCAGGTCTACATGACTGAGGAATATGAAGCGCGAAGTTGGAGATGATGAATGGAGAAGTAGCGAATTAAAAGCTCAAGATATAGACGACTGGCGAAATCTAACCGAGGCCCTTGGCGTCAATAGGCGTAGGATGATGATGATGAGGATGATAAGATAATAAATAGTAATTATTACCTAATAATTAACGATGATGGTGATAGTGATGATGATAAGAAAAACAAGATGTTGGACTATTTAACATATAATTCATACACTTAATGAGACTTCACATTACTCTTTGTGAATGTTACACAAGAGAGAGAGAGAGAGAGAGAGAGAGAGAGAGAGAGAGAGAGAGAGAGAGAGAGAGAGAGAGAGAGAGAATCTTCAAAGTCAGAATCCTTTCAAAGGGTCTTATCATCTTTCTGCTTTTAGTCCTCCCGTCTTGTTTCTATCCCTTTTGTCTCTGTTTTTTTTCTTCTCTTCGTTTACTTTCATGTCTGCTTAGAACCCAGGAAGTACGAACGGGAAGACACTAGGGAAATACCAGACAGACAGACTCAGAAGAGAAAGAAATGCACGAACGAGGCACAGAATGGATATGAATATGGATTTTTTTTAAAAACTGGTCTTTCATGATAGGCTGTGTTATATTGTATTTATATATCGCAAATTGTTTATAAATGAATATATATATATATATATATATATATATATATATATATATATATAATATATATACATGTATATATATGTATATATATATACACACACACACATATATATATATATATATATATATATATATATATATATATATATATATATATATATATATATATATATATATATATTGGTGTGCTACTGTCTTAAGCACACATTTGAGTATGAGTTGTTTTCAGATGTATTTAGATGGTTTATTGAACACATCTTGGTGGTTTTTAAGTTTTATTGTATATAAACAACTGAGTTAAACATCTCCATCACTGGAGGAAGCTGTGTTGGTCCACATGACCAATTCTGGTGAAGTTTAGATAAGAACTGAACAAATTATCGATATCACAGATATCGTATGCTTGGTTTACTTTAGACACGTGACGGAATCGGAAGACACCTGCATCCGGTGACGTCACAAACTTTCACACGAAGAGTTAATGTGTTGACACTAAGAAAGAATGACAACTTAGCATCTTACATCCTGTACACAATTTGAGTTGACCATAGCAAATCTCACGGCCAGCTCTTCCAACCAACATGACATATTACGTCATTTGTTTTAAACATGTAATATTACTATTCTAATCATTACATATGCTCGGCCAGCTATCTCAATTTTTTTACAAAAATTTAACAACAAGCCGAAACATGGTTATTAGGTGTGACTGGACATACGTATCATTCATTGTCCAAAACTAGCCATATCCAACTGAGGACGAATGTCCAAATAGGCACATCAAAATTAATAACAATAGTGCATACAAAAAAAGATATTACCAAAGCAAAAAGAAAAATGCATGATAAAACCAAGATCATATATATGGTACATTGCTAGCAAATGATTACATGGTACCAAAAAACAAAACAAATTCTGACTTACAAATGATTCGGTAACTTGATAAAGAATAATTGTTACCTTTGTCAGAAACAAGATACTCAATATTCAGTGCACAAATACGAATTCCTGGTACGTACACGTACCACGGTTTCGTACATATATATATATATATTTATATATAGGGCTGATACATTTTATTAGATGCCCATAGATTCTGTTATATATCTTATATTTTTTTCTTTTTTTTTTTCTCTTTTCTTTTTTAACATTCCGGCTTATATATTTTTATTAGATGCCGAGAGAAAAAAATGATTTATATCCTTTTTTATTTTATTTATTTTTTTAAATGTTATTTTAAATGTATTTTTAACAATGCAAATGTAGAGAATTTCTTTAATTACATATTACTAGCGTACTAGTCAGCTTTTCATACAAACATCATCCTGACAAATTACTCCCTTAGCGAATGAGGTGGCCACTCATACAGCTTTGAATTGTATCAGGTAAGGGGTATTGTCAGGGCTATTCAACTCGTTCCTTTGTAGCTGCTTGCTGTGCCGTAACCTACGCCAAACAAGGATGTTCACGGCGATAAAAATTAACGCCGTTCCAAATAAACCTGCTAGTAATATAGGTTGAAGAATCTCTTTGTAAGTCGGCGACAGGTGGTCCTTTTCGGTAAGTTTCATTAAGTGTTTCGCCACACTTCCTTTATAGGGGAGAGGAAGTGCGGGCGTTGTAGAGGTCCACGTGAAGTTCGCGAAGTAAGCACGTTCTCTGATGATTGTCCGTAGGCCAGTCACCATGGAATTCGGGGAAGTCCCGATACAGCCATCTGCTGCGACGAAGATGTGGTTAAATGATGTGGATCCGTCAGGGCATGATATATTGAAGCCGTCCTTGTCGTATCGTATCCACGAGCCATTATTTAGTCTGCAATTGAATTCTTTATTGTCAAAGGGATAAAGCTTATCCAGACAATTTTCACTTGTATGGGAGAGAGCACCGTCTAGCACTATACCTAACTCGCATGAATCCATCAAGTTTTTACGGAATTCAAATGAGTCAGCTGTACATATTTTTCTATCCATTGCGTCTGAACAGTGAGTTAATTGATTTAAGTCTTTAATGACCGTATATGTTTCCTTGTCTGGGGAAATCAATACGTGTCCTGTCAAACTGGATATTACTGGATTTGAGTGATTCGTCATGAAAGTCGGAAATGGTGATATCCTGTAAGATTGCCAGGCATCAGAAGAATCAAAGGGAATTGTAATCCTAATCTTGTTATTATCTACGTTTACCGTAATTAGGCTGTAATAAAATTCTAACCTATGTTCGTCCAACAAAGGAACATAGCCTAGTTTATCCCTAGTGTTCTCCAGAACTAATTTTAAGTAACGTATAGGCAACAAATGGGGCGACAATACACCTTTAGTTGCTAACGTGATAGCTTCTACATAATCCTTGGATTTCTCAATGAAATGTGCAATTCTGTTATGTATGTGATCTATCTTTGAATCATAATACGTTAATGTTGCTAACAAATCCTGTACTTCCATAATTTGAACGATATTATCTGAATGTTCATTTAACAAATCCATAATTTTATTGATTGAAGCTAACTGATCCCTTAGTTCTGACATAATCAATTCATCTTTATGAGTCAAGAACTCAATTTTCTTATTTTGATTACTAATTTTAAGACGATTGGAAAGTCCTAAACCTAAACTTGCAACAGACCCAAAGATGCTTAATGCAGCATAAATGAACGGATTCCGTCTTTCTTTTTGTTCGTGTCCTACAGTCCACATCAAAAGGTCATAAGCCAAAGATCCTGTCTCTCCAGTCTTATTTTTTAAGTCATCAGATAGCATCTCTGCAACTTTAAATGTTGATCCAAGCAAACTCTTAGTAGTCAAATGAAAATGTCTCCTATGCAACTCATCCAATGATGCAGAAAACCTTGAAATGGCGGTTCTTAAGCTAGTGACATCATTCTCTTGAAGAAAAATTGCTTGCATATGCACTTCGACAATTACGTTGGTTGATGTAATAAAAATGTCTTCTTGTCTTTCAACTATATTTCCATATTTAAAATATATATTCTTAGTCTTAGAACTCATCCCATACGAAAAAAATGTCTGAGCGAACAATATCACTCCCAACAACAAAAAATTCATCTTGGAAACCTGTAACGAGAAAAAATATATGTAATTACTCCTGTATTAAAAAGAAAACTTTTTAGTTACAAAAATTAAAATTTTTCCTCACTTCTTTTTAATTTCTTATGTGAGACAATGGTACTATTCTCTCATCCGTGGGTTGGGCTACGTTTTGAATTCTAAACCTATTGGCCGTTAATATTTCCAAAATGTTAAATGGGCCTTCAAACTTAGGTGTTAGTTTATAGTTGAGCCCTTTTCTGACATTGATTTGAATATAGATGTTATCACCCACGGTATATGTTTTAGTTGGTTTCGCTATTTTATCATGATTCCTTTTCATTATGATTTGTGATTCTTCTAAATTCTTTCGAAGGATATCATATCGACTTATACTTGCATTTATACATTCTTTTAAAGGATTTGATAGATTAGTTGTAGGCGTTAATACATGGAAAGGTGTTCTAACTGGGGTACCATACAATGCTTCATGCGGTGACATTTTAATTGATATATGATATGAATGATTCAGAGTACTCAGTGCCGCCGGTATTGCAATATCCCAGTTGGGGTCTGATCCCCCTAGTGTTACCCTTAATATATTTAATATCTTCCTATTTGCTCTTTCCACTAGCCCATTCGACTCTGGGTGATATATCATGGTATTGATCTTCTTTATTTTGAGGAATTCACACAATGAGGTAAGAAAGTGATTATTAAATTCACCACCCGAGTCTGAGATTATCATGTGTGGAATTCCATGTTTACAAATGTAACACTCGTAAAACTTCCTAGCGCATTCAATCGCAGTTTTAGTTTTAAGCGCTATTAGTTCTGTATATCGAGTTAAAGCATCTATAATCACTAAGAGGTGCTTATTTCCTCTGTCTGACTCGTAAAATCCTGTTAACAAATCTAAATGTATTCTTTCAAAGGGTTGATTGGGAACAGGATAAGTTCCTAAGCTAACAGGTGTTTTCGTATGCCCTTTGTTTTCCTGACATGTGCGACAATTAGCTATGTGTCTTTTTATATCTGTAAGCATTGTATGCCAATAAAACAATGATTTGGCTTTCTGTGACATTAATGAGAACCCAGGGTGTCCATGTAATGGATTTGAATGCAACCAATTCAGGACAGTGGAAACAAGTGAGTTTGGTACTACTACCTGGTCGTTAGTTACATGTGGTGTATTGCGGGTTTTCCTTGTCACAGTCCTACACAGAATATTATCTTTGATTACATAATTCTGCTGCTTATACTTTATATATTCTTTTTCTTTATGATTGCCTTTCAAAGCATTTATAATTGTTTCTATTTTCTGATCTTTTCTTTGCTCAGTCTGTAACAATTCAGCACTCCAGCCTAAATCTTCTTGTTCAGATATTGTTTTTACAATAGGCATGGATGTTGATATATCTATTAATTCAGCTAAAGACTCCGTACAAGATGACACGGGGTTGCGTGATAATGCATCCGCAATGATATTTGCTTTCCCAGGTAAATACCCGATTCTTGCGCCAAAATCTTGAATGATTAAATGCCACCGAGTTCGTTTAGGGCTGTGATTGAAGCCTTTAAAGAACTCTGTTAGTGGTTTATGGTCAGTAAGAACCTTAACGGGATAACCGTAAATTATGAACTTAAAATGCACTAGCGAATTAACAATAGCTAGTCCTTCCTTGTCTATTACTGCATACTTACTTTCGGAAGTTCTCAATTTTCGAGAATAGAAAGCTATCGGGAAAAACTGTTTATCATATTGCTGAAGCAATACCCCTCCTACTCCTAAGTCTGAGGCGTCTGTTGCAATGAAGAATTCCTTACCGAAGTCAGGAAATTTTAAGATAGGAGAACTACACAGTTCATCTTTCAAAGTATTAAACGCCTGTTGATGTTGCTCAGACCATATGAAATCTACGCCCTTCTTCGTAAGATCAGTTAAAGGAGCGGCTATTATTGAATAGTTGCGTATAAAACGCCTGTAATATCCACTACAACCCAGAAATTGCTGTATTCCCTTGACATTAGTAGGTATGGGAAAATTACGTATAGCCGACACCTTATCATGGACTACTTTAAGACCTTGGCTTGACACCATGAAACCCAAATATATCAATTCTGTTTTGAAAAATTCACACTTACTAATCTTTACCCTTAAGTTATGTTGTCTTAATCTCTGTAGTACTAGTTCTAACTTACGTAGATGTTCCTCTAAGGTGTTGGAAAAGATTACAAGATCATCCATATAGGCATGCAATATATCCCCTAACAAGTCTCCAAACACTATGTTAATCATTCTTGTAAATGTTATAGGAGCACAACGTAAACCAAAAGGCATCCGTAAAAATTCATAATGTCCCCTGGCTGTGCTGAAGGCTGTGTATGGGATACTATCTTCTTCTAATGATATCTGGTGAAAGCCTTTAAGTAAGTCCAAACTGGTAAAATATTTATTCTGACCTAACAAAGACAAAATATCGTCAGTACATGGCACTGGGAATCGATCAGGGATCGTTTCCTCGTTTAGACGACGAAAGTCGACGCAGATACGCCATGTTCGATCTTTTTTCGGTACAACTATTAAAGGAAAATTATAAGGGCTATTTGATTTTCTAATGACTCCTTCCTCTAACATTTTACCTACTTCATCATTTATTTCATTCTGGAATTTCATAGGGAGTCTGTACGAGGGTACATATATAATTTTCTGTTTGTCTTTTAACCTTATTTGATGCTCGATCACATCTGTTTTCCCTAAGGATCCATCCGTAGTGGAAAAGACATCTGTATATTTATTTAAAAGTTCAAAAATTTTCTGCTGAATTTCTTCGTCTTGAATGTCCTTACTGATTTTATTTTTAATAGATCGTAAAAGGGATTCATCCGCAACTGATTGAGAGTGATTGATTTCAGCAACGGTAAGAATACGATGTTTATAAACTTCTACATCCAAGATATGTTGATTTTTGTGAATTACTAAAGTGTTATTTAAATGATTACAGACTTCGATATTACATTGCTGATGTGAGCCTACTGTATAAATAGCTTGTGTGACAGACAATCCGTTGGTTTTCAAAGTATCGGAAAGGATTAATATTTCAGATCCCGGTAGTGTTTTCTTTATTTGCACTATTAAATTCGAAGGTATGTTTGGTTCGATATATTGCGTGCAAGATGATATTACGGGTGAACGAGAATTCTGCTGGGTCGCGTGTATTATTTCTTTATTAGTGAGACAAGTTATTGGTTCTTCAACGTACGTTACGGTTACATTTGTCGTCTCCTTTTTATCCAAAACTGACTTTAAAGTATTAGAAGACTTATAGAATTTCCCTTTGATATACACGCCGTGCTTTGCAGGAGCTAAGATAATGTTTTGATTTCCCATAGATGGGTATCCTATAATTACAGCTGGATACATATTAATGTTTTTCACAACAACAAATGTATCGGCAAACGTGCGATTACCGACTCTGAACTGAATATGAGTTATGCCTATGACGTTTAATTCATTATTTCCTATACCTGAAAGTCTGATTCCTGATTTTTCAATCGGAAAGTTCGAAAACAACAAATGATGCGTCTTCAAATCCATAATATTACGTGGACTACCAGAGTCAAAAAATAACGTAAAGGATTTGTGTTCTAAATTTACAGCATATAAGGTTGGCCGTAACTCATTTTGGCTTATTATTGTATGAATTCGTTGCAAATCTACGGGAGCATGCACTGTTTTGCTTAATTCGGCCGTGTGTTTCATAGGAAACTCTATTGTCTCACAATTATCTGATAAAACATTAAATTGATTATTCAATACTATTGATGTTGACATAAATGACCTTGACCCAACATCACTCTCTTCCCCTCTAGAGTTAACTATGTGGTATTTGCTTTGCTCTGCACATTCTGAAAATTAGGCTGACTTTGCGAGGTCTGGTTTGACGGCCCAGGCTCAGCGATATTTGAAGAAGTGTTTGTTTGTTTCGGACTCTGAACTGCATTGACATTTTGTTGTTTCTTCTTATTGTTAAAATGAGGATTTTTCTTTTTATTTCCATATGGAACTGACTGTGGAATTGACTGTGTATTTCTAGGATATTGTTGTGTCTTACGCGCGTAACATTGACTATAAGAATGTGATCCTGTGTTGTGAACTGAACAAAATTTCGTTCTACAGTCTGCGCTTATGTGACCTTGACGTTTGCAGTTGTAACACGTCACTCCCGCTACTGGATTATTAATTACGTTCACTGTTTGTGGTTTTGTTTCATTCTTAGCAAAAACTTGAGTTAACACGGGATCGAGATCTGGACACTTGGACATGTGCTTCTTTATCTGTTTATAGACATCCAATTCCGTACTTGCAGGCATTAACTTCTTATCAAAGCACCGCACTAAAGCTTCAGGCAACATAAGTGTCATGCAAGTTAAATACATTAATCGTAAAAAATCTTTCACGGAGATATTATCGTTAGTAACCCAAGTGGAATTACCTAAAATGTCCTGATATTCGTTAAGCCTATCAGCTATGAGAGCTGCTCTCTCAACAACATTAAGCCGATTCATAGTGGCTTGATTAAGTGTATTTCGTAACGTTAACACCACATCCAAAGCTTCTTCACCCCCATAGATCGCGCGTAACCTAACTTTGAAATCATCCCAAGTAACTGCTTCCTGAAATGAAACACCTCTTAAATACGCACTCGCATCCCCCTTAGAAAAATCTATAAAACTTTTAGCTTCTTGTAATTGTACAAAAGGATCTACGATTTGTTTGGCATTTAAATGGGCATCAACGGATGAAATCCATGACTCCACATTTTGTGGCAAGAACCCGTTGACACGGCCTTGAAAAGGAAGGATTGCTGACCTGGCATTTACAAGCGTCACAATTGGAGGAGGATTAGCCTGGCCTACACCACTAGGTCCAGGGGTAGGGCTGACAGGAGGAGCCATGACTGCTGTATTCTTTTTTTTTCTATCTCTTTGACCCCTTTCAATCCTATCAAAATATCTATATGAGTACAGACGCCCACTGCGTAAACGCATATGTATAATAAAATTCCCCCAACAATGTTACTAATCCCAATACATTTCCCCCCAAGAGTTTATGAAAGAAAAAGGAATTAGCACAAAGAAAGAAAAATTCTAAATGAGAATTCGGAGTTTCTTATAACAAAGTTTAGGAATTCACTCACCCCAGTAATAATTGACTAACGACTTGTGATAACTACACTTCACTGCACAAACTGAAATGAATACAAAATCTTTGTACTTAGCTTATATATGAAGTCGAGTCGTCTCTCTCTCTCTCTCTCTTGATGTTTTGTTAGCGATGTCTCGTTCTAGTTTCTTGTAGAATGTAGGTCTTCCTGGATATGTTTTGCAATAGTTGTATGCCAGTCCTTGGGTTTCCTAGGATGTTGATTGAAGATTCTATTTGTATACTAACATATGTTGGTGTTAGCATTTTCGTTGGACTTAGTCAAAATTGTAGATTCTTGTAGATAGTTCTGAGTTCTTGAAGATCTTTATCAGGTATTACAGCTTTTATGTTGAAGTCTTGAAGATATATCTCTGGTTTTACAGCTATTTATTTTGAAGTCTTGAAGATATTTCTCTAATTCTTAGAGTTTAATCGCTGTCTTTGAGTTTAACCGCTGCCACCATTTATTGGTGTGCTACTGTCTTAAGCACACATTTGAGTATGAGTTGTTTTCAGATGTATTTAGATGGTTTATTGAACACATCTTGGTGGTTTTTAAGTTTTATTGTATATAAACAACTGAGTTAAACATCTCCATCACTGGAGGAAGCTGTGTTGGTCCACATGACCAATTCTGGTGAAGTTTAGATAAGAACTGAACAAATTATCGATATCACAGATATCGTATGCTTGGTTTACTTTAGACACGTGACGGAATCGGAAGACACCTGCATCCGGTGACGTCACAAACTTTCACACGAAGAGTTAATGTGTTGACACTAAGAAAGAATGACAACTTAGCATCTTACATCCTGTACACAATTTGAGTTGACCATAGCAAATCTCACGGCCAGCTCTTCCAACCAACATGACATATTACGTCATTTGTTTTAAACATGTAATATTACTATTCTAATCATTACATATTTATATATATACATACATATGTATGTATATATGTATATATATATGTGTGTATATATATTTATATGAATATACATATATATATATATATATATATATATATATATATATATATATATATATATATATATATAATATATATATATATATATATATATATATATATATATATATATATGTGTGTGTGTGTGTGTGTATGTATGTGTGTATTTAGAATATGTGAAAATTATCTCTCTCTCTCTCTCTCTCTCTCTCTCTCTCTCTCTCTCTCTCTCTCTCTCTCTCTCTCTCTCTCAAATATTTGATATTACGGCCTGGTTAAAAATAATAAAACGAGATTAAGAACTTCATTCATAGCAATCACGAAAACGAACTTGAAACTCTTCAAGAGAAAACATTTTCGAGATGAACAAAGTATCAAGTTTTTTTTTTTTTTTTTTTTTTTTTTTTTTTTTTTTAAACACCAAAGAAACTTTGAAACCTGAACGCTTCATCCTCCTCCGATTGCCGGAAGAAATGCCGATGGATATAAATTTGACGGACATGGTTTCACCGGTCATGATGTCCCTGGACATGATATCGACGGTCAAAATGTCGACGTCCGTTTAAAGAGGACATAATTTTGACCCAAAAATTTAATATAATAATAATAATAATAGTAATAATAATAATAATAATAATAATAATAACAATAACTTTATATATAAGGATAAAAATAAGAAAATTTCAAATGAGATTGAATAATTTCATTGCTAATATGAAGAAAGTATTATATTTTGCGTAAAAAACAACATAATTCTAAAACGTGTTACAAATTATTATTATTATTATTATTATTATTATTATTATTATTATTATTATTATTATTGTTAATAATAGTAATAATAATTATTATCATTACTAGCTAAGCTACAACCCTAGTTGAAAAAGCAAGATGATATAAGTCCAAGGGCTCCAATGGGGGAAAAATAGCCCAGTGAGGAAAGGAAATAAGGATAAATAAATGATATAAGAAGTAATGACCAATTAAAATAAAATATTTTAAAAACAATAACAACATTAAAACAGATATTTCATTATATAATCTATAAAAAGACTTATGTAAGCCTGTTCAACATAAAAACATTTGCTGCGAGTTTGAACTTTTGAAGCTCCACCGATTCAACTACCAAATTAGGAAGATCATTCCATAACTTGGTCACAGCTGGAATGAAACTTCTAGAATACTGTGTAGTATTGAAGGCATGACTATTAGAATTAACTGCATACCTAATATTACGAACAGGATGGTGCTAGATCAGGAATAAGAAATTTGATAGACCTTAAGTTCCTGTCTAATAGATTTAAGATGAGAATCAGCAGCTGAAGACTAGACAGGTGAACAATATTCAAAACAAGGTAAAATGAAAGAATTAAAAACTTTCTTCTGAATAGATTGATCACCGAACATCTTACAAGACTTTCTCAATAGTTCAATTATTGTGTAATTGTAGAAGACTCAGACCTATTGTGTTTCTCAAAAGGAAATATTGAAGAGCAACTGTCCTCGACCTATTTATAATCATACTTTGAGTTTTGTTAGGATTCAACTTCATGCCCCATAATTTCCACCATGCACTAATTTTAGCTAGATCATTATCAAGGTATCCTGCAACCCCAGATCTACATTCAGGAGATGGAGTTGATGCAAAGAGAGTAGCATCATCTGCATGGGCAACGAGCTTATTTTTTATGCCAAACCACATATCATGTGTATATAGTATGAAAAGTAATGAGCCAAGAACACTACCCTGAGGAACACCAGATATCACATTCCTATACTCACTATGGTGCCCATCAACAACAACTCTTTGAGATCTATTACTTGAAAAATCAATAATGATGCTAAGAAACGACCCACCCACTCCCAACTGTTTGCGCTTGAATATAAGGGCCTCATGATTAACACGGTCAAAGGCAGCACTAAAATCAAGGCCAATCATACGAACTTCCTAACAACAATCAAGTAATTTATGTAAGGCATTGGAGATTGTAAGAAGGGCATCACTTGCTTCAAGGCCTTTACGAAAACCAAATTGCAAGTTAGGGAACAGATGATTACCTTCAGAAAACCCAGTTTTATGTATAATCTGTATATATCAGATTATTACATTGAGAAAACACATTTGTATGTATATACGGTATACATATATATTATCTCTCTCTCTCTCTCTCTCTCTCTCTCTCTCTCTCTCTCTCTCTCTCTCTCTCTCTCTCTCTCTCTATATATATATATATATATAAATATATATATTTATGTATATATACACATACAAACATGTATATATATATATATATATATATATATATATATATATATATATATATATATACTAATTTGTGATGCAAGCAGATTCGAATGCATATCTCGCTTACGAGTCGTTCGTTACTCGTTTTCACCCAAATCAAATATTAACCCAAAAGTTTTGACTGTTGAGAGAGAGAGAGAGAGAGAGAGAGAGAGAGAGAGAGAGAGAGAGAGAGAGAGAGAGAGAGAGAGAGAGTAACTGCTCTAATACATTTCATCTACCTTCGGGCTTTGACAAACCTCCCCGTCTGAATAATTAAACATCAAAGGATGTATCTGAACGTTCAGTTTGTACAGCAATGTTTAATCTCTGTTATTTTTATTACCCAATTTTACCTGGCATTTATTTGCTTGTTTTATCAGATTTTTTTTTGTTTTTCCAATTTTATTTATTTTTTGTGCGTTGGTCTTTTATTTTAGGTCTTTTTGATTTCTTGTTCTTTTTTATTTTCTCTGTTTGCTTATCTGTTCTTGCGTTATTGATGTTTGTTTGTTCTTGTGATATTTTTGTATTACTGATATTCTACGCTTTCTCTTATTTGCAGTACCATTATAAGGTTTACTCGTATTTAATCATTTTTATAAATCTTTTAATCATTATCCATATTAATTTATTTGCATTAACATTATCAAATTTACTCTCTTTCGTTCATTCGTACAAAGGTTTTTTACATTATCCTTTTTGCTTATTAAATCCCGTATTAATATGCTTATTTAGAATGATTTATTTCAACGTCATCATTTTACTCCGTAATTGCTTATTTATAGAAAGAATACTTATTTCATAATGCCTTATTTATGATTATAAAGATATAAACAATATCTGCTAATTGGTATTTGTTTTTATTAGTAAACTAAATTGCTTTTTTGCTAAATAGTAAATTTATTTTTCCTGCTTTTCCACTTCCTTCAAGAAGCTTATAAAATGATCTTGGTTTATTACCTCTGGCAAGCTTACAGTTTTACCTATGTTTATTTATTTATTTGTCTGTTTGTTTGTCTGTGAGCAGGATTACGTCCAAACGTCTTGCTGGATTTTCACCAAATTTTAAGAACTGATAGGAGTTATGATCTGGAAGAACCCATTAAATTTTGGAGTTGATCCGGATGAAGATCGCGATTCTGGATATTATTGATATTATTATACATTAGATTGATTCACTGTCGTTGCGTGAAATAGGGATAGCTTCGTCCGTAGACTTGAGTAAAATGTTGACAATCTTCATTGGCGTAGGTCTGAAATCTCTGATTGTTCTTTCTACTTGTTTGTTGTATTTTCTTCAAATGTTTATAATTTCTTTTACGATTTTTTGTCTCACTTTGTTGACTTCTCATCGTGATCCAATGTTACGTATACCAGACTCCTGAGGATTGTTGCAAGATCCCGAGTTTCCTCTTTAGAAGTGAGGTATATTTCTTTGATTATCTATGTAAGGAAAACAATAATATAATTTGAATTATGAAAGCAATTAATATTGAATTATGTTTTCTTTTGAAAATTTCTTCCGTCTTGTTTGCAAGTTCTGGGGACTGTTGATAATAACAACAACAACAACTATAACAGCAACAACTCCTACTACTTCTACTAACTACTTTTAAGATATTACTAATCAAAATGATAATGATGATAATAGAAATACTAATAATGATTATAATAATATTAAATTCTTTTTACCTCTGTCATATTTTGCATA
>NC_090753.1:90504646-90549646 GCF_036898095.1 Palaemon carinicauda | reverse complement strand
GCTACACAGAGAGAAAACGAGATCACGAGAAAATTTAATAGCAATGAAAATTTGAGAAAACCTCAGAAAAATAACTTTCTAGTCTTTGGACTTCACAAATAATCCATGCCCTACCAAAGAGAATGATATATACTACGTAAACCTAATGACAGGTGACACGGAATAAGGTCATAAGTCATAACTAGAAGGCTAGTCATAACTAGTAGGCTAGTCATAACTAGAAGGCTAGTCATAACTAGTCCGTGTCGATGATTTCGGGTTACAAATCACATGACGAAAGAAAACCAGTGTGTAATTTACTAACCTGACGGTATGCAAAGTATCTAGTATATAGAAGTTAGAGATACTTCAGGAAGGTTCAAGTATAGAGAGCCTTACGTGCCTTATTTGCCTTATTTTATGGTTGGGTTCCCCCAGGTCCCTCAGTGTGAGGCACCTCGTATATCCACCAGAGAGTTGCTAATGCATCTTCCGGCGTATTTTGAACCTTCCAGTCTTGGATTGTCTGGGATGCATCTTAGGTATTTATCGAGCTTATTCTTAAACACATCTACGCTCACTCCTGATATGTTTCTTAGATGAGCTGGCAGCACATTAAATAGTCGCTGCATTATCGATGCTGGTGCGTAGTGGATTAATGTCCTGTGCGCCTTCCTTAGTTTTCCTGGTATAGTTTTGGGCACTATTAATCTACCTCAGCTTGCTCTTTCTGATATTTTTAGCTCCATGATGTTTTCAGTAATTCCTTCTATTTCCTTCCATGCTTGTATTATCATGTAGCGTTCTCTTCTCCTTTCTAGACTGTATAGTTTTAAAATTTGCAGTCTTTCCCAGTATTCTAGCAGTATAGGACCTTTGTACACTCTCTATTTGTGCAATACCCTTTTGGTAGTGTGGGTACCATATCACATTGCAGTACTCGAGTGTACTAAGCACATAAGTTTTGTAAAGCATAATCATGTGTTCAGCTTTTCTTGTTTTAAAGTGTCTGAATAATATTCCCATTTTTGCTTTACATTTAGCCAACAGTGTTGCTATTTGGTTGTTGCATAACATATTCCTATTTAACATTACACCAAGGTCTTTAATTGCTTCCTTGTTTGTGATTGTCTCGTTATTAGATCCCTTGTAAGCATATACCATTCCTTCTCTGTTTCCATAATTTATTGATTCGAATTTATCGGAGTTAAATACCATCCTATTTATCTCCGCCCATTCATATATTTTGTTTAGATCTCTTTGTAGTGAGTTCCTATATTCATCACAAGTAATTTCTCTACTTATTCTTGTGTCATCGGCGAAACTTCTCACTACAGTTTTCAACATAACAGTCTATGTCTGAGAATCATAATAATAAACAGCAGTGCAGCTAATACCGTACCCTGTGGCACGCCAGATATTACCTGAGCTTCATCTGATTTCTCGTCATTTGCAACCACTATCTGTTTTCTGTTTTGCAGGAATTCTTTTACCCACTTTCCTATCTTTCCCACAATATTATGCTTTCTCATTTTTTCTCTAATATATTATGGTCTACCTTGTCAAAGGCTTTTGCAAAATCTAGATAGATCACATCTGTGTCTTTTTCATTTATCATATTTTTGTATATGTTTTCATAGTGTGCTATCAGTTGGGTTTGTGTACTTTTTCCCGACACAAAACCGTGTTGACCTATATCAAACAAATTATTTTCAACCAAATGATTTATTATTTTCTTTTTTATTACCCTCTCATACACTTCCATAATATGTGATGTTAGACTAACAGGTCTATAATTGCTTGCCTCTAGTCTTGATCCACTTTTGAAGATAGGCGTTATATAAGAGAGAGAGAGAGAGAGAGAGAGAGAGAGAGAGAGAGAGAGAGAGAGAGAGAGAGAGAGAGAGAGAGAGAGAGAGAGAGAGAGATAGCTTTGATCAAATGGGCCTCTGAGTACTACAGAGGTTCAGGTGAAGGACAAAAGGACGACTATTCAAGATTAATCAACAAGAGAAGGTTCGGGTACGGAGGGTACAGTTAGATATGGGAAACTATTGATTGATTGATTGGTTGATTTATGTATTTATTCATTTATTTACCAACATTTTCTCTGTACCAAACCCCTGCTTCAAATAAAAGACAATGCGGTTTCGAATAACAATGGTTGTATTCACGTCATTCGTATTCCCAAACAATTCATGGAAAAAGATAGAACAGAACAAACAAATGGCTTTATAAAGCAGTAGTATCAAATGATGATGATCATCATCATTTCTATCATCACTATCATCACATTATCAATAATGATGTTGTGTTTATTGTCGGTTTTATATTTCTAAAAGTCTTGCCAGAATATAAGCAAACTCTGCCAGAGGTAAAAAGAATTTAATATTTTCATTATTAGTATTTCTATTATCATCATTATCATTTTCATTAGTAATATCTTAAAAGCAGTTAGTAGAAGTAGTTGCTGTTGTTATAGTTGTTGTTGTTGTTGTTGTTGTTGTGGTTATTATCAACAGTCACCAGAACTTGCAAACAAGACGGAAGAAATTTTCAAAAGAAAACATAATTCATATTATATCATTGTTTTTTCTTATGAGGATAATCAAAGAAATATACCTCAATTCTAAAGAGGAAACTCGGGACCTTGCAACAGTCCTCAGGAGTCTGGTATAAGTAGCATTGGATCACGATGAGAAGTCAACAGAGTGAGACAAAAAATCGTAAAAAAAAATTATAAACATTTGAAGAAAATATAATAAACAAGTAGAAAGAACAATCAGAGATTTCAGACCTACGCCAATGAAGATTGTCAACATTTTATTCTTCAAGTCTACGGACCAAGCTATCCCTATTTCACGCGATGACTGTGAATTAATCTCTAAACTCAGAAATTTAATGGGTACTTCCGGAGCATAACTCCTATCAGTTCTTAAAATTTTGTGAAAATCCAGCAAGATGTTTGGACGTAATCCTGCACACAGACAAACAAACAGAAAAATATATAAATAAACATAGGTAAAACTGTAAGCTTGCCAGAGGTAATAAACCAAGATCATTTTATAACCTTAAAGGAAGTGAAAAAGCAGGAAAAATAAATATACTATTTAGCAAAAATGCAATTTAGTTTACTAATAAAAATAAACTTATTAGCAGATATTGTTTATATCTTTATAATCATAAATAAGGCATTATGAAATAAGTATTCTTTCTATAAATAAGCCACTACGGAGGAAAATGATGACGTTGAAATAAATCATCCTAAATAAGCATAATAAATACGAGATTTAATAATCAAGTACGGATAATGTAGAAAACCCTTGTATGAATGAACAAATAAGAGTAAATTTGATAATGTTAATGCAAATAAATTAATACGGATAATGATTAAAACATTTATACAAATTACTAAACAAGAGTAAATTTAATAATGTTAATGCAAATAATTCAGATAATGATTAAAACATTTATAAAAATGATTGAATACGAGTAAACCATATAATGGTACTGCAAATAAGCGAAAGCGTATAATATCAGTAATACACAAACAAAAATATCACAAGAACAAACAAACACCAATAACGCAAGAACAGATAAAAGAGAAAATAAAAATAGAATAAGTAATCAAAAAGACCTAAAATAAAAGACCAACGCACAAAAAATAAAACAAATTGGGAAATAAAAACAAAATTCCGATAAAACAAGCAAATAAATGCCAGGTAAAATTGGGTAATAAAAATAACAGAGATTAAACATTGCTGTACAAACTGAACGTTCAAATACATCCTTTGATGTTAAATTATTCAGACGGGGAGGTTTGTCAAAGCCCGAAGGGAGATGAAATGTATTAGAGCAGTTACACACTCTCTCTCTCTCTCTCTCTCTCTCTCTCTCTCTCTCTCTCTCTCTCTCTCTCTCTCTCTCTCTCTCTCTCTCAACAGTCAAAACTTTTGGGTTAATATTTGATTTGGGTGAAAACGAGTAACGAAGGACTCGTAAGCGAGATATGCATTCGAATTTGCTTGCATCACAAATTAGGATCTATATATATATATATATATATATATATATATATATATATATATATATATATATATATATATATATATATGTCTCTATATATATATATGTCTGAATATATATATTTACATATATATACATGTTTGTATGTGTATATATACATATATATATATATATATATATATATATATATATATATATATATATATATATATATATATATATATATATATATATAATTTATATATATATATATATATATAGAGAGAGAGAGAGAGAGAGAGAGAGAGAGAGAGAGAGAGAGAGAGAGAGAGAGAGAGAGAGAGATAATATATATGTATACCGTATATCCATACAATTCGGTATTCTGAATGCAATAATCTGATGTATACAGATTATACATAAAAATGGGTTTTCTGAATGTAATAATCTGTTCCCTAATTTGCAATTTTGTTTACGTAAAGACCTTGAAGCATGTGATGCCCGTCTTACAATCTCCAATGCCATACATAAATCACTTGATTGTTGTTAAGAAGTTCGTATGATTGGCCTTGATTTTAGTGCTGCCTTTGACCGTGTTCATCATGAGGTCCTTGTTTTCAAACTTAAACAGTTGGGAGTGGGTGGGTCGTTTCTTAGTATCATCATTGAATTTTTAATTTATAGATAGAAAAGAGTTGTTTGGTGATGGGCCCCATAGTGAGTATAGGAATATAATATCTGGTTTTCCTCTGGGTAATATTCTTGGCACATTGATTTTAATGCTATATACACATGTCATGTAATTTAGCCTAGAAAATAAGCTCGTTATATATGCAGATGATGCTACTCTCTATGCATCAACTCCATCGCCTGAATGTAGATCTGGGGTTGCTGAATCCCCTACCAGTAACCTAGCTAAAATTAGTGCATGGTGCAAATTATGGGGCATGAACTCAAAGTATGATTGTAAGTAGGCCGAGGACAGTGGCTCCTCAACATCCAGATCTCAGAATTGATAATGTTTCTTTAACAACGTAAGACTCTTTTAAAATATTAGGTGTGATTCTCAACAACAAATTTACTTTTGAGAAACAGAATAGGTCTGTGTCTTCTTAAATTGCACAAAAATTGGCATATTGAGAAAATCTTGTAAGATTTTTGGTAATCAATATATTCTGAAGAGGCATTTTAATTCTTTCATTCGGCCTTGTTTCGAGTATTGTTCTCCTGTCTGGTCTTCAGCTGCTGATTCCCATCTTACTTTTTTGGACAGGAACTTCGGTCTATTAAATTTCTTATTCCTGATCTATATCAATTAGTTCATTATGCAAATTTGATAAGATTTTTCATAATTCTGACCATCCTATACATTCAGATCTTCCCGGTCATTTGCAGCCTGTTCGTAATATTAGGTATGCAGTTAATTCTAATAGTAATGCCTACTCCAACATGAGGATCAATACTACACAGAATTCTAGAAGGTTTATTCCAGTTGTGGAAAAGTTGTGGAATGATCTTCCTAATCGGTAGAACTTCAAAGTTCAAACTTGTAGCAAATATTTTTATGTTGAACAGGCTGACATAAGACTCCTTTATAATGTATATATGAAAGATCTGTTTAATGTTGTTAATGTTCGTAAAATATTTTATTCTAATTTTTCACAACTTCTCATCTAGTTTATTTATTTCCAGATTTCCTTTCCTCACTAGGTTACTTTTCCCTATTGGAGACCTGCTTTTCCAACTAGGGCTGTAACTTATCTAATAATAATAATAATAATAATAATAATATTATTATTATTATTATTATTATTATTATTATTATTATTATTATTATTATTATTATTATTATTAATATATTCATATATGTATATACATATATAAAAATATATATATATATATATATATATATATATATATATATATATGTATATATTTTATATATATATATATATATATATATATGTATACATATATATATAAATATATATATATATATATATATATATATATATATATATATATATATATATATATAGACATATATCATATATATAAGCGTGTATATTTATAGTATATATGAATATATATATATATATAAATATATATGCATATATATATACATATATATGTATAATATATATATATATATATATATATATATATATATATATATATATATATATATATATATATATATATATACATACGGGTGTCATTTAGTTGCATTGTGATTATTTTTCACATATATCAATTATTATACTAGCAATACACACACAAATACAAACATATGCATCCAATTTAACACACAAATATACACATATATGTGCATATAATGTGTATATATATGCATGTATATATATATATATATATATATATATATATATATATATATATATATATATATATATATATATATTTGTGTATGTGTGACACAACTTCTTCATCTAATGGCGATTGTTTGGTAAGAGGAAAGGTAAGAAGCATCAAAAGGACAAAGGATGGAAGCCCTCCTCCTTTAGGTAAACAGTTGTATCCTATTCCTGCCTTTAATAAAAATATCAAAACGCTGCCAGCGGTTTGTTGCCTTTCTAGCAAAAAGGATGAACAGGGTTACGAGTTCATTTTAAATCTTTGGAAAACTGGAATTTGAACCCAACCTTAATCAAGGTTCATTTCGAAAGAACCGCTATTAATAGTATAAGGAAGACGTAATCAAATACTACTGTTAATCCCATTTTAGTCAATGCTGGGGCACAAAATGCTGGTGTACACTATCAAAATTTGCATTAAAAAATCGGTAAATGCCTGACAATACTTATTCCAGGATTTTTCCTGTTTTAAAAACTGATCTATTGACGTAAAGTAGTGATATTACGGTCACCAACCCGGAAAAGATAATAACAAAGTAAGGTAGAACTGCGGTCGCCTGTATTTTCCTGAAATACGACTGAGAACAGTATATTTTTGCGGAGAATTTCTGAATAATATTACGGTGTTTTTATGTGTACTGAAATCAGTAATGCATTAATCATCAAGCAGTTTCAAGCATTGGCATTTTTGTTCATTTTGTTCACGTATATGTTTTATTAGATGAGCTTCTTGCTTCCTTAACGGAAGAAATAAAATGTGAACTTGACGAATTCCTTTCTTATTTTGAAGCGACCTGCTTATAAATAGTTCAACGTGGACGAAGACGTATACCCTGATAGGAAATCCAGCTTTGTTCAGTTCAGAGCCGTGTCGCAATTGACTTGCCACGCACGAACAGTGCCATTGAAGGGTGTCATAATGCTTTTAGCAGAAGAATGGCGATTAAGCAGGCGTCTTGAAGCTGGTTAACAAACTGAAAGAGAACGAGTAAATACAGAAATTCTTCCACTGTCTTGGGTTAGAGTTTTCTTGCTTGAGCGTACACTCGGGTACACTGTTCTATTTAGTTTCTCTTCCTCTTGTTTTGTTAAAGTTTTTATAGTTTATATAGGATATATCTATTTTAATGTTGTTACTATTCTTAAAACCTTTTATTTTCCCTTGTTTCCTTTCCTCACTGGGCTATTTTCCCTGTTGGGGCCACTGGGCTTATAGCATCCTGCTTTTTCAACTAGGGTTGTAGCTTAGCATTTAATAATAATAATAATAATAATAATAATAATAATAATAATAATAATAATATATACCCAGGAAGTACGAACGGGAAGACACTAGGGAAATACCAGACAGACAGACTCTGAAGAAAAAGCAATGCACGAAGGAGGCGCAGAATGGAAATGAATATGGACATTTTTTTTAAACTGGTCTTTCATGATAGGCTGTGTTAATGGCGTGAGGATATATGTATGTATATATATATATATATATATATATATATATATATATATATATATATATATATCTTCACGCCATTAACATTATGAAAGACCTGTTTAAAAAAAATTTCCATATTCATTTCCATTCTGCGCCTCCTTCGTGCATTGCTTTTTCTTCTGAGTCTGTCTGTCTGGTATTTCCCTAGTGTCTTCCCGTTCGTACTTCCTGTGTTCTAAGCAGACATGAAAGTAAACGAAGAGAGGAAAAAAACAGAGACAAAAGGGACAGAAACAAGACGGGAGGACTAAAAGCAGAAAGATGATAAGACCCTTCGAAAGGATTCTGACTTTGAAGATTCATTCTCTCTCTCTCTCTCTCTCTCTCTCTCTCTCTCTCTCTCTCTCTCTCTCTCTCTCTCTCTCTGTGTAACATTCACAAAGAGTAATGTGAAGTCTCATTAAGTGTATGAATTAGTCTCGTACAATAAACAGTTCGGCCATCTTGTTTTTATTACCATCTTCACTATAACCATCATCATTAATTACTAGGTTATAATCACTATCTATTATCTTATTATCAACATCATCCTCCTACGCCTATTGATGCAAAGGGCCTCGGTTAGATTTCGCCAGTCGTCTATATCTTGAGCTTTTAATTCAATACTTCTTCATAGTTCTCAACCATGTAGGCCTTGGTCTTCCAACTCTTCTAGTGCCTTGTGGAACCCAGCTGATTGTATGTAAAATCGATATGATGAAAAGAATAAAAGGGATAAATAGTCTATGTTGATAAGGGCGAAGAAATTACAGCGACGAAATTATGAAAAAATAAAAGTTTATAAAAATAATCAGAGACAAATTCTATTAAAAAAAGATCATGAAAAGGATAAAAGAACTAAAAAGAGATTCACAGATATATTAATACAATTGATATATAGATGAAACCGGTGCGAATAAAGAATTTTGTGCAAAATTTATACAAAATCAAAATTCACAGAAGAAAAAAGGAAAAAGGGCAAAAGTTATTAAAAATTATCAACTAAAATAATACAATTTCAACAAAACCATAAAAAGAAAACTATTAAAAAAATACAGGTATATAAATGAATAAATAGTATAATAACTACAGAGCTACCGAAGAGAACAATATATTTTAAACAACGATTTTTCATTTAACAAAAAAACTTTTGAATGAATAACATTTTTAGTTGACTGATACGGCTGGGAGGCATTTATCAAGCGCTTGAAAACCGACCTGTCAATTCTATCCGGAAAAACTCAACAAATGAATTAATATTTCAGAGAAAATATCGCTGAAATATTTTATATTAGTTGTCACGTACTCCTGATGACAATCGGACGAACACACACACACACACACACACACACACGTGAAATGTCCTTCTGATTGGTCTTTATTAATAAATAAATGGATAATTTAATCTATGGGTACTTGCTTTGGAGGAAAATTATCAAATAGATTTTCATTGCTCCATAATAATAATAATAATAATAATAATAATAATAATAATAATAATAATAATAATAATAATAATAATATTAATAACAACAATAATAATATTAATAATAATAATAATGAAAATAATAATAATAATAATAATAATAATAATAATAATAATAATAATATCATTATTATTATTAAAGGAAACATTCCTAAGTTTTAGTTTTAATTTTACTTCTTTTCACGATTTACCTCCTCAACATAACTCACCCGTCCGTCCATCTGCCGAAATGGATAGACCCAAATCATAAAAAAATAATTAAATACAAATTACACCATATGTAATACATTTTTTCCCTTAAGCCTCAAATTATCAAATATGAAATATCATTAATCGGTAAACATAAAACGCGAGACATATTTCGGTAAAGTTTTCCAAGGGGGCGAAATTTTCCAAACTTCATATGGTTTATGTATTTCCTTGTTTTCTTTTTCCTAATCGGCTGTTTTCCCTGTTGGAGCCTTTGGGCTTATAGCATCCTGTAACTTAGCTAATAATGATGATAATGATAATGAAAATGATAATGATAATATATATATATATATATATATATATATATATATTTATATATATATAAATATAAATATATTTATACATAAATATACATATATATATATATATATATATATATATATATATATATATATATATATGTATATATATAGATAGATAGATAGATAGATAGATAGATATATATACATATCTATATAAATATATCTATATATATATATATATATATATATATATACACACAAATAAATAAATAAATATATATATATATATGTATATGTATATATATATATATATATATATATATATATATATATATATGTATATATACAATCGTATATATATATGATTGCGCGTGTAATAACTATGTTCCTGCAGGCCTTCCACTGAAGCAGATCTCAGCCAGGATGTATAGTACACGTAATTAAGAACTCACCTGAGCCTCGTGGAGCCGTCAATCCCCGAAGAAGAAGAAACGTAGAGTCAAAAAATGAATACAATACGATTAACAAAAGAATAAATAAATAAATAAATAAATAAACAAATAAATGAATAAATAAATAAATAAAATACGATGAATTCAAGCCAGAGATATCTAAAAGAAGACCAGTTGTTTCGGAGCTATGTCGGAACTATGGCACCTATATGGCACCTCACAGGCCCCTCCCCCTTCGAACTATGGCACCTATATGGCACCTCATAGGCCCCTCCCCCTTCGAACTACACGCAAGTGACACAATTCAAATCAATGTTCATTGTACTTTAAGCTCTCGGGAGGTAAAGACGTCCACGGCCAATTCTGCTGGTCCTTTCTCTTACAACCGTTGTCTTCATTCTGCCGTAAGTTTAATTTCAGGTTATAATCACGTTTTAATAACGTTTCTTTCTAATAACTAAATTTTCTAAATTCCCTATTTTGATAAGAATTGTTATGAAAACTGTTTTTATTCTCTAATCTACATTCCTCGAAAGGATATTATTCAAATTCATTTTCCCGTCAGGACTTTATACGAACGATTTTCATCTGCTTAATGACATGTTTTAACACCCTTTTATAATTAAGTTCAAGGTGTGAACTATTCCTTCTTTTGCACAATATTAAAAATTTATATTTTTTGTTTATTTACGTCATATTTTATTCGAATATCAAGTTTCATTTAACTGCAGTTTCTGCTTATTGGTTTGTTTACCTTCAATATCTATTTGTTATCATGTCTTTTATATTTCCTATTCAAAGTGTGAGTTTTTGCCATTTACTACTCCTACTACTATTAGAGCTACTACTACTACTACTACTACTACTACTACTACTACTACTACTACTACTACTACTAATAATAATAATAATAATTATAATAATAATAATAATAATAATAAGCAAATGTTCAAGCTATCTCATTTCAATGCATTTCTTTCATTACAGAGGCACTAAATGCAAAAACAAAATGTCCTCTTACCAAAAAAGCCACCAGAAAATAACATCAGTGAAAATAAGAATCAAGAAAACAGCATCATCCACTGAAGTAAGAAACCTGAAACCAAGACCGAGCTTAGGGAACTATCTACTACTTTTCATAGTGATGACAGTGGCAACAGTCCAGCCTTCGTCTGGTCTGACTAGAGGATTCTACACAATGACGTCTCTGATGTACAGGGACGCAATAAGCGTTTCGGCTATGCAGGCGAACTATCTCCTCGCTTCGCATAAAGTGATACATGGTAGGGATTGAATTCGGGCGAGCTATCTCCTCGCTTCTCATTAAGTGAGACATGGTAGGGATTGAATTCAGGCAAACTATCTCGTCACTTCGCATAAAGTGATACATAGTAGGGATTTGAATCTCGGCGACCTATCTCCTCGCTTCGCATAAAGTGATACATAGTAAGGATTGAATTCCAGCGAACCATCTCCTCGCTTCGCATGAGTTGATACATGGTAGGGATTGAATTCAGGCGAACCATCTCCTTGCTTCGCATAAAGGGATACATGGTACGGATTGAATTCAGACGAACTATCTCCTCGCTTCGCATAAAGGGATACATGGTACGGATTGAATTCAGACGAACTATCTCCTCGCTTCGCATAAGGTGATACATGGTAGGGATTGAATTCCGGCGAACTATCTCCTCGCTTCGCATAAAGTGATACATGGTAGGGATTGAATTCAGGCGAGCTATCTCCTCGCTTCTCATTAAGTGATACATGGTAGGGATTGAATTCAGGCGAACTATCTCCTCGCTTTGCATAAAGTGATACATAGTAGGGATCGGAATTTCGGTGAACTATCTCCTCGCTTCACATAAAGATATACATGGTAGGGATTGAATTCCAGAGAACCATCTCCTCGTTTCGCATAAAGTGATACATGGTAGGGATTGAATTCAGGCGACCCATCTCCTCGCTTCGCATAAAGGGACACATGGTACAGATTGAATTCAGGAGAACCATCTCCTCGCTTCGCATAAAGTGATACATGGTAGGGATTGAATTCAGGTGAACTATCTCCTTGCTTCGCATAAAGTGATACTTGGTAGGGATTATCTAAATTCATCATATACAGAATGACATGCATTTATTTATTTGTCGATTTATTTACTTGTTTGTTTGTTTGTCGGTGAACAGGATGACATCAAAATGTCTGGCTGGATTTTCACAAATTTTTAACTAAGGATAAATATTATGCTCTGGAAGGGACCATTAAATTTTCGAGGGGATCCGGATCAAGATTGCAATTCTGGTTATTATTATTATTATTATTATTATTATTATTATTATTATTATTATTATTATTATTATTAATACAGAAGATTTGATTAATTCAAGGTCAACACATGAAGAAGGGAAAGCTAGGTCCGTAGACTTGAGTAAAATTTTGGCAACTTTCATTGGCTGGTTATAAGTATATTTTGTGTGTGTGTGTGTGTGTGTATATATATATATATATATATATATATATATATATATATATATATATATATATATATATATATATATATCAATTTGTCAACATTGCTTTGCTTCATAATTATATAATTATTCAACCTTTCAGGCACAGGAGAGTCCACTGCAATACTGCTGGAGTGTACACTTGCCTGTTTGCAGTTACCAGGATGCAAAGGCTTTATACATGAACCGGCAGCTGGTATTTGCCACCTTTCTTCGTTCAACAAGTGCATTTACAAAGGAAACTTTCTGAAATCTTCACCAGGTAAAGGACAAATTATACTCAATTTTTTTTAGTGAGGGGCATTACAACTGACTCGCATGGGTTCCCTTTTAGCTCTGAAAAGTTTCCTGCTATCTGATTGGTTAGAATGATCTTGTCCAACCAATCAGCGATCGGGAGACTTTTCCTAGGTAAAAGGGCACCCATGCGAGTCGGTGCAAATCTGCCTCACTGAAAAGAATTGAATATAATTGGTGGTTGACTACAAAATTTGACAGATTTGGAAAATTAAAATAAATTTGTCAGTAATATATCCTGAACGCAAGGTAGAAGTAAAAAAAAAAATTCAATTCAATTTAGAAAAGTTTTGATCTTAAGGCAAATTGTGAGGAATATATCCTGAATGTAATGTAGAAGTTTAGACATTTTGGATTTAAGTTAGAAAAGGTTTAGGAATCTTGATTTTAGAGCAAAAAAAAGATAAATAAATAAAAACCTTCAATCTAATGTAGAAAAAAAATGCTTCTTGACTTCCATGGGCATTGCGATGTTATGACCTTATTTTGAAACGCCAAAAAGAGCGAAAGAAAAGTCACTGAAACTTTATGGTTATTTAAGGCCTCTTGACTTACTTTTAAGTAATAGTTGAAGAAACCGATAATGGAACCATACAAGACCAGTAGAATCAGCATGTAAGGTATACGAAGCGATCACTGAAAGTCGACTGCAGACTTTGCCTGTTTGATAACTTTGTATAGTGATCGTAAAAAATTTGAGTTATCACTACTTACCGAATTATTATTATTATTATTATTATTATCTATATATTAATACGATAGTGTGTGTGTTATCTATTTTGTCACGCTTTAAAGAAAACAGAGATAATTTCAAGGTATACTCTTACAAATTCACATTAGACTTCGATTACTTAACCAAAGCACATCTTTTATAGTTTACCCAATTTTGTCTTTAGCACCTGACTCTTTTTTTTTAAATATTAGACAAAAAATTGAGTTCTAACAATTTCCATAACCTAGCTAATAAAATTAATCTCGGGACATTTTATTCAAACATGTATAGGTTAGGAACAAGATAATTAGTATTGAAAATATCATTTCGTGTAATTTACACGTGTTCTGCTAGTTATTATTATTATTATTATTATTTGCTAAGCTACAACCCTAGTTGGAAAAGTAGGATGCTATAAGCCCAGGTGCCCCAACAGGGAAAATAGCCCAGTGAGGAGAGGAAACAAGAAAAAATAAAATATTTCAAGAGCAGTAACATGATTAAAATAAATATTTCCTATACAAACTATAGAATTTAACAAAACAAGAGGAAAAGAAAGTAGATAGATAGAATAGAGTGGTAATAAAAATGATAACCAGGTTTAAAGGGTTCCATCAAGATTAGAAATTAGAAAAAGGCATTATTCATTCTCCCAGTATTCTAGAAACCGAATATATAAATCTCCAAAAGGACCTCATAAAACAAAGATTGCCTGGTATTGATTAAACAGGTGGTATTATGGACTTTAACCAATAACCCAGTCCTTTCTCACAAAAATATTTTAGTCATGTTGCTTATAATTAAACACTTTTAGGCCAGGTGACAATGTTTTTGTGGTGGCCGATGTGGTAACGTCCCTGACTGGTGAACGCCAGACTGGGGTTCGAGTCCCGATCAAACTCATTAGTTCCTTTGCTCAAAGCAACCTCACCATCCTTGTGAGCTAATGATGGGGGGGGGGGGGGAGGGGGTTGGGGGAGCCTGTAGGTCTATCTGCTGAAGAGGGGGCTTGGACGCTGATCATATGGTTTATATGATCAGTCTCTAGGGCATTGTTTTACTTGATAGGGCAATGTCACCGTCCCATGAGCGGCCTTTAAACCTTCAAGTCTTTAGCAATAGTACAATAGTAATACCGCTCTGTTTACTTATAAATGACAAAATTCAAAGTAGAAATATATTACAAAAGTTTATCATTTGTTTATCTGGAAATGACAAATAACCAACAAAATCACATGATCGATCACATGTTCACAAAAATAAAAATAAGAAATAAAATATTCAAGATTCCCTGTGAAAATTGATAAGACAAATTGCACATATTGTTTTCTTTTTCCTAATGATGTCCATTTTCTGTATATCTCGCTGCTCTAGGACGTCACACCTACGAACTGGTCAAGGGAAGTGAAAACCCCAGAAATCATGTTACGTGCCTCGATAAATGCATTGGCGAAAATGGCTGCAGCGGATGTGGAAGATTTCACTGCAGGGGTCCTTCTTGCCAGGACTGTAAGTATACTTGCTGGGAACTGGAAACACACGCGATAGGTGAGCAGTCGGTGTTGTTTACCTTGACAACTTCAGTTAAAATTACCTGCAAGATGGAGTGGCAACTTATCTGGAGTGGTTCGAGCCAATGGTACCATTTCTTGGCGGATTTTCCCCTGAAACTAAGGGTTGAAATCTGGTACAAAGAGCAGGATGACCCAAAGAACGCTGACTACGAGTCCATCACATTTGTTTCTGGTCTGCTGAGCGTCGGCAAGTACACTGGAGGGACCGCTGGTGACGGATGGGAAGCTCCATTTTCAAAGAGGATAGTTTCCAGCCCAGAGAATTCCACTTGTTTGCCATTCTTTTATTCACCAGGATCATGCGTTGCTAATGGACTACCGGATTATGAAACCCAGCTTGAAGCGCAAAATGGCACAGCAAGGAATATTGTAAAGTCGTATTACTGGTTTACTGAAGATCAGGGACTTAAGCAAACCATTGTTCAGAAGATCTATCTGTATGTGACACGCCAGTAGGTCATCTACTGATCATTAAAAAAATTAAGGATACAGATCCAAAAAGAATCTAGGTGATATATGTAATATTCATTTCTCTTACATCAATTCATTGAGTACAGCTCAGGAAAACTAAATTCAAATAGAATCAAACCATTGTTCAGGAGATCTATCTGTATGTGACACGCCAGTAGGTCTACTGATCATTACGAGAAACAATGATACAAAACCATAAAGAACGTAGGCGATAAGTGTAATATTCATTTCTCTTCCATCAATACATTTCAGCTTAAGAAAACAAAACTAAAATAGAATAAATCCTCAAAATAGAATCAATACATGGCAAAAAGTATTCAAGATTATTCAAAGTATAAGTATGAGTATCCAAAGCTCATGGAAAGAGAAATAGTTGTATTATATGAGCTTTCAGCTTTGCACAGAGTGTATTAACCTTTCTAAAAGTTTCATATTTCCGGAAATGAGTAATCGTCTATCTCCACATGGAGGTGGAAATTTCCACAAATCTAGTGGTGTCAGCATATCGATGGAAGTAGAATGTTTCCCTTGGTTATGGCGATGCCAGCTTAGGTCATTGCTCCACTTAAATGGAGCCCGTCTGAGGGTGTCCTAGCTGTGCAAGTGTATTTATCTTATAAAATAAGGATGCAAAAAGTTTCATTGTGTCATTTATGTCCGTAAGCATGGAACATGAGTAACATATGTGCATTAAAATCTTTTTTTAAATGAAACTACATATTTTTCTTATTTTCGTTCCAAAGTCATTTCAAAACTATGGTTTAACCACAGCTAATTATAATGGCTAAATGGGCAAAATTCTTCATTATATATGGAGCCGTTTAAAATTGTGCATAGAGAATACTTACATGGGTGCATGTGCTCACACACAGACACCCACACTTGCACACACATATGGTGTATATATATATATATATATATATATATATATATATATATATATATATATATATATATATACGTATATGTATATATATGTACATAAATATAAATATAAATATATACATATATATGTATATATATACATATATATATGTATATGTATATGTAAATACAGTATATATACTATATATATACGTATATATATATATATATATATATATATATCATATATATATATAATCATATATATATATATATATATATATGTATATGTAAATACAGTATATATACTATATATATATATATATATATATATATATCATATATATGTATATATATATATATATATATATATATATATATATATATATATATATTGATAGTGAAGCGAGTATTGCAATATGTAGATGGAATAATGCAAGTCTTGATGTAAAATAGGTTCTTTGCAAGGGCATATTATGATTCCATCGGCTGCTCAACATCTTTATGGATCGAGCAATCTGAGAGGACAGGTAAGAAGACAGTAAATATGAAATATCCTGCCTGGAGTAGTGAAGAGAAACTACAATAACTGGTGAAAGGATTCGAAAGTTTCTGCAAGAAAGTTGTTACAATTAACTGCGATTGTGAGTAAGGTAGTAAGAGTATATGGGAAAAAGGAAGAACGAGTAATGCATGGCAGTATCAAGGGTGGGAAAGGAACTCAGTAATCTATATGAGAGGAAGATGAAGAGAGATGCGAGTCACAGAATAGGAGAATGATCGAATGAAGGTAAGGTTGAATCAATTTTACTTCATAGAAGTAAATTGTGTATTTTGGATGTATCATAAATGAATAATTCCTGCAACCATACTCGGGTCTTGCCCAGATAAAATAGAAGTGAAAATAATTTACTTGAGCGTGTAACAACCATAACCAATGCAGAAGTGTGGTTTCATACATTGGATAAGAAAATGTGCAAGTTGCCCAGTAACAGTAAATAGAACACAATAGAATTTTACAATTATAGAAAACTTGATCATATTGAAGGGTTACTAATACATTACGAAATGTTCATGAATAAATATTAGATGAAAAATAAAATAATTTGTAACTGTTTAACAAATATAATCATCATAATTGCTATTATTATCATTATTATTTTATCAAAATTTTTATTATGGAAAAATTTGAATAAAGAGAGGAACCCTCTATAGAACAATGCTTAAATGTCAACTAAATAAATCGAAAAGGAATGATTTTTGGAAAATCTAGATAAATCCGCAAAAAAAAAAAAAAAAAAAAAAAAGATATTGCCATGTTAAAAGGAACTCCAGAGCACATATATAAATCCATACAAGCAGATCAATCCAAAAAAAAAAGAAAAAAAAAGTTCATTCCACGTGGCAGATATAAAATGAAATAAATCTCGTTTGGCTGCAGCATAACTCTGGCATCAGAATCTCTTTTTTTTATTTAATTACACTGCAATACATTTAAAAAAAAAGTCTAATCTCTTAATCTACATCCGTGAAGCGCTAACAACAAAAAGAATCTCTGCAGAATATTGTATTGCCAGAATTTATAAACCATTTGGAAAATACATCAGAAATCGTATCGACAAATAATCATTTTAGAAATACATGCAATCATATACTGTATACACGCACACACTCACACACATACATATATATATATATATATATATATATATATGTATATATATATATATATATATATATATATATACCTTTCTTCGTGGCCAAGTGGTTTAGTCACTGTCTATACAAGTTTGCCGGACCAGGGTTCGACTCCCGGCCGGTCACAAGCTCTTGTCTTTGTGTGATTTTGCCTGGGGCTCTGATCCCGAGGTCGTTAAGAGAATCCAGACATTAATGTATCAAAAATAAATATGACTTATTTGAATATATATATATATATATATATATATATATGTGTGTATATACTAAAGCGTTTGAGCTTAAGCTAGTTACAACTTACAGAGCTATGGAAAAATAATGACGGGATTAACACTAAGGGGCAGAAAAAGAGCAACATAGATACGAGAGCAAACTCAAGTATAAAATATTTTAACATGTAAGAAAAAAAATGAAGATGGGCAGGACATGTAATGACAATGAGAGGTAATACATAGACATTAATAAAAAAAAGAATGGGTACCTTGATTGCAAAAGAAGCAGGGGAAGGAAGAGAAGACGATGGATTAACAAACTAAGAACATTTTCGGGGATAAAGTGGCATACAAAAACCATAAACAGACGCTAGTGGAGGGCCATGTCTGAGGCCTTTGTTCTGCAGTGGACTAGTAACGGATGATGATGATGATGATGATGATGATGATGATGATTTATATAAGAAATCAACAACAAATGCAGCCGTTTCTAGTCCACAGCAGGACAAAGGCCTCAGGCATGTCTTTTTTGATGGCTGGGGTTAGGCCAGATTCCTTCCCCAAACTGGGTAACTGTGGATTCGTTATGATGGGAAACTTTGGTCTGATCGCTACAGCAAACAAACCTATTTAATGAGAGAGAGAGAGAGAGAGAGAGAGAGAGAGAGAGAGAGAGAGAGAGAGAGAGAGAGAGAGAGAGAGAGTCATTTCATCTTCACTAAAATACTGAGTTTTCTCCTGACAATGGCAATGAGTCGCAATGGAGAGAGAGAGAGAGAGAGAGAGAGAGAGAGAAATAGAGAGAGAGAGAGAGAGAGGGGGGGGGCAATGAACCACAATGAGACCTGTAAATCAAGAGGGACGTTTGTAAATATTGTGGTAGACCCCATCTTCAGATTATAAAAGAAATTCATGCAAAAAAAAAAAAAATTTAAAGTTAACAAAGGTAAATAAATAATGATAAGTCAGCAATCAAAAATAAAAAAAAAGTAATAAAAGAATATAAATTATAAAGTATAAAAGTAGTGAACATGAAAGAAATGTATATAGATAAAACCAAAATAAAGCAGAAGATAGAAAGACCATACAGTACATCATAAAAAAAAGATAAAACTGTGTCCTTCCTTTCATGGTATTCGAGTCCTTATCAATTCTATCCAGTAATATACAACTGGGCTGCGTATCAACAACATACGCTTCATTGTGCGTTGCTATTCAACGCTGGTTTATCCTAAACGACCAGAATTTTTGCACAGTACCCAATCCATTCCGCGCCAGTAGGCCTAAATCAAAATGCCTGACCGCAAATATCAAAAAGCATAGCATATCCCATTGCAACACAAACGTCAATGTATCAATAGAAAATAATGAAATAAATATAGAAATAAATATTCTTTTTGAAACTGTTTTTGCAACAATATTTTTATCCACCAAAATCGGAATCATTTTGCTGCAAAAGGGGTCAGCTATGAACAATGCCAACTCAACTGACATAAGAGTCTGAAATATGGCGATGATACATAACAGTTTCTCTTCCAGGTGAACAACTGGTATGATTATTTCATTAAGTGGTGCATGATCAAAGAGAGGAGGGGGAGTGGCTTTAGGGGGAATAGGAGGGGGGAGAGGAGGAGGAGGGAAAGGGGTATGTCCCCTTCTAAATTTAGAATCATGTGGCCTAAGTTGGGCGAATTGCAATTTCATTTAAAATGTTTTTACCCCAGAATAATTATACGCAATTTGTCCTCAATTTTACAGTTTTTGTCAGTACAAATGACTGTATTTAGCTATCAAAGGCAGTTTACCAGAGTACAGACACAGATGCTAAAGAGTTTGAAAGGGAGGTTAAATTTTTTTTCCTTCTTTTACTGCAAACCATGAACTACAGCAATCAGCTTCCCAGCACCCCTGCTGAGCTCAGGAGACCCTAGAGGAAATTTGAAAGACTAAACAGAAAAATACATTTCCATGTCGCTGGTCAAGAGATTTAAGCAATGCTTCTGAAATGGGATTATATAGTTTTTTTAATATACCTATTCATATTAAATGACTTTCATTCAACTGATGTTCTTTTAAGGCCAGTTTACATAGGGATAGTTTACTCAGCAAACTATCCCCGTGCAAAGGCAGACAGTGAACTATCCCTGTGCAAACCAGCCTTTACGCAATATAATGATTAACCAAATAAACTCTGACTGCAGCCTCCCATCTTTAACTAACCACCTGGTACAGTTGGACATACCAATTCCGCTCGAACTCGTTAGTTCCATAGGTCGCTGTAACCTCACTATCCCTGCGACCTAAGGATGAGGGATTAAGGGAGCCTATAGGTCTATCTGCTAAGTCACCAGCCGCCATTGCCTATTCATCCTTGGTTCTAGCTTGGGTGGAGACGGCATGGGCTTTGATCATATGTATATATGGTGTGTCTCTAGGGTATTGTCCTGCTTGATGAGGCAATATCACTGTCCCTTGCCTTTGTCATTCATGAGCGGTCTTTAAACCTTAGAAACACCTCGCTCTGCAGGAGTGTACCCAGCCACGCCCTTACTGTGCGATGAGTTCCTTTATTTAGCCCTGTCCACTATCTCTGCCATGTCTCCCTACAATATCTGTTTTAGTCACTTGCCATGAAGTAATATAGTGACAAGGTGCATTTCTTCGCAGTGAGGTGTATCAGGGAATTTTGAGTCCGACTGTACATAATTTGCTTCCAACGTCAAAAATGTTCTGAGGAAATTAACCGAAGTCGTTTGTCTGAATGACATTTCCAAAATCTATTCAAAAAGAGAATTTTAAATACTGACTGCTTAGTAGAGAGGGATTAATTAAGTTGTTAATTTAAATCACGAAGAAACTGTGGTAAAGTCCAGAGAATGATGAGTTCCTCTGAGATGAATTGATCATTGAAATTTATTTCTGGAGGTTTTACATTCATTTCATTTCTTGCATTTTAAAATAAGAACTCTGACAGCCCAAATCTTTTTAACAGATGTCGGCGCTCCCAATAGCGTCCAGAATTGTACGGCAGAGAGAGAGAGAGAGAGAGAGAGAGAGAGAGAGAGAGAGAGAGAGAGAGAGAGAGAGAGAGAGAGACCTCTCCGCCTCTCATTTTTAGGATCAGAAAAAAATGGTGAGAAATTGTGAGGGGAAAAAAAGAAAAAGGCGAGCAGGAAACAAAAAAGATTTCCTGGTGAGAACGAACGAAATGGCGGGTTAGAATTGGTGGAAATAAGACCTCTTATGTGACCTGACACTTTGGAAAAGAAGAGTAGACGACCTGGTGAAGGGTAACAGAAAATGGGCCTCAGGGGAAAAAATCCCACTGCAAGAGTTCTTGCGGACGCAACGCGTAGGAAGGAAAGCACTAATAGTAACGGGTTTGTGTGTTAATGGGTGTATGCGAAAGGGTTAAAAACAAAGGGAGCTTGTAACAGTGGAAATGAGTGAGGGTTATGTAAAGGTGTTTCATGTCTCTGTAACACGGAAAGAGAGTCATGGGAAGATATTTGAAGTGTAGTTTAGAAATGAAGTGTTCTCAAGTTTAAGAGAAGTGCAAGGGCTGCTTTAGATTGGTTTGCTGCATAGCATATGAGAGAGAGAGAGAGAGAGAGAGAGAGAGAGAGAGAGAGAGAGAGAGAGAGAGAGAGAGAGAGAGAGAGAGAGGCTATCCCCCTCAAAACAACTATTTTCTGTGAATGAATTTGTCACAGAAAACGGTAAACGGTATAGGGGTAACCACGATAGAATATTTGATTTATGACTAACATGCTAAATATGTTAATTTTTACAGCGTATACATTCTGTAAGAAGATATATATAAAATGGTTATCTATCAAATATAATTGATAAATAAAGTTAGTATCCCCTGACTTTATCTTAACACAATATAATGCTATAGCTGTAGAGTTATTGGATCCTTTGACTGGCCAAATATTACTGCATTGGATCATGCTCTTGTTACGGCTCATTCTTCCCCTGCCAACACATACACCAAATAGTCTGGCATATTTTTCATAGATTCTTTCCTTTCCTATTACACCTGAACTACCAGTATAATAAAAAATTCTTCTTCAATCAAAGGGTTAACTACTGCACTGTAATTGTTCACTGGTTACTTTCCACTTGGTAAGGATAGAAGAGACTCTTTAGGTATGGTAAGCATCTCTACCAGAAGGACACTCCAAAATCAAACCACTGTTCTCAGTCTTGGGTAGTGTCATAGCATCTATACCATGGGTATTCAACGTCTTAGAGTAGAGTTCTCTTGAGGCTACCGTACACTCAGGCACACTATTAAGGGTACCTGACACTTACACGCATTCGTGGCACGCACTGGCACGCATTGATGCGCGAACTCGCGTGAACGAGTCGTGAAATTGTCGTGAACAGTGCAGGAACGATGCGTGGCATGCGTGCCATGCGTGCCCAGATCTTTGAAATGTTTAAAGTTTGTGGCACGCATTGGCACGCCAAAAATAGTCGTGAACGATGTGCGAACTGGCGTGAACTGGAGTGAACGATGCGGGAACTGGCGTAAACTGGAGTGAACGATGCGGGAAGTGGCGTGAACTTTATAATGAAGAGAAACAAAAAGGAAACAAAAAAATTAATGAAAAGGAAAGAAAAATAAACCTAATAAATTTTCATATTTCCTGTTTTAATGTGAAAAAAAAATGATATCTTATTTCAAACTATTTCTATAACTTTATAATGAAGAGAAACAAAAAGGAAACGAAAAAATTAATGTAAAGGAAAGAAAAATAAACCTAATAAATTTTTATATTTACTGTTTTAATGTGAAAAAAAATGATATCTTATTTCAAACTATTTCTATAACTTTATAATGAAGAGACAAAAAGGAAACGAAAAAATTAATGAAAAGGAAAGAAAAATATAAACCTAATAATTGTTTATATTTACTGTTTGAATGTAAAAATAAAATGATGTCTTATTTCATGCACAAACTTATTTTCCTCTATTACCAATCAAGAGCCAAAACTTTTGTTTTAAATAAAAATGAACTGAAAAATAAACCCAAGAAATTTTTAAGTTTGCTGTTTGAATGTAAAAATAAAATGATGTTTTATTTCATCAACATACTTATTCTTCTTTATTACCTTAAAATGAAGAGCGAAACAAATTTTTTCTGTTTGCTATTTTAATGTAAAAATAAAATTATTTTTTATTTCAACACACTTTTTTCTCTATTACCTTAAAATCAACAGCCTAAAAACTTTTCATGTTTGCTGCTTTTAATATTAAAATAAAATGCTTTCTTAATACTTGTACATATTTTATGTCTGCTATTTATATGTAAATTAAATGCTTTCTTATTGAAACAAAAATAAAGGGCAACACAAAATACAAACGAAAGAGATACGTTTCTTTTATTAACAAAATGGAACAACTATACAGCTCATGGAGGTACTACAATTTTTTCTTGCCAAGGGACAGCACCAGCAGGGGACATGTAGTAATGTGAAAGGTAGTCTCGCAGATCCTTTGCATCCTAAGAAGCCCCGTTTTTATATGGAGTGGCCAATTCGTGAACTGGTGTGAACGATGCGGAATGATGCGGAAAGATGAGTGAACGTGTCGTGAACTAGGCGTGCTAATTCGTGCCATGGCGTGATTTTGGCGTGAACTTGTCGTGAACTATGCGTGAACGTGTCGTGAACTGGTCGTGAACAGTGCGGGAAAAAACACAGTGGCACGCACTGGCACGCATCAATGCGTGCCAGTGCGTGGCAAAAATGCGCGCAAGTGTCAGGCAGGCTTTACATAGCTTTTCTTGTTTCCTTTCCTCCCTGGACTATTTTCCATATTGGAGCCATTGGGCTTATAACATCCTACTCTTCCAACTAGGAATATAGCTTAGCTAGTACTAATATTTAAGTATAAATGTTTCAAATATCATTGCCTTCTCTCTCTCTCTCTCTCTCTCTCTCTCTCTCTCTCTCTCTCTCTCTCTCTCTCTCTCTCTCTCGATATCCAACAGGAAGGAAATACCTTAAATGTTGAAAATAGGGTAAAAAAAATATCAAATGATTTATGAATGGATTACAATGTCATATATACAATACACCCCAAACTTATTTCAAGATATATTATCCACCCCCCAAACTCCCCCCCCCCAAAAAAAAAATCCATTATGAAATCCATCAAATTTTGGGAAAAAAAAAATGAGATGAAAACCTAAAAATACAGATTGAAATCGCGTAGAACTGAAATGCAAATTACCATCAATCAACGGAACAAAATATTGAAATACCTAAAGGTAATAAAAACATAGAATATTCAGTAAACAATACGACGAGTTCCGAGTCGAGGTCAAAGGTCAAGCATTAAATAAACCAGGTCATTTGAGAGATACTATACAAAACTCAATGAATATTATACGACATTTCCCATGAATGAACCAGAGTCCACAGTCAACTAAGCACACAGAATTGTTTAAATGAATACCATTTATAAATAAAACAAATCAAAGGAAAATATATAGGCATAATAGAATATGTTGGAATACCAATCAACCCCGCGCCCAATTAACTAGTTTTCTTTTTTTTTTTTTTTAATCAAAACAAGTTTTTATGTCAATATGTAACTGTTGTCGTTTTGATTTTTTTTTTCATTGTACGCAACACAATGATTTTTGTCAATAAAAATATAAGCTCAAAAGCCCTCTTCACTGTGATTAATCGTAAGCATATATTTTTTGCAATTAATATTGTCAAAACTATTATTATTATTATTATTATTATTATTATTATTATTATTATTATTGCATGTATACGCCACCCGTCAAAAATTACTTTTATATATTTACAAATATATGCACATATGCACACCCATCTTACCAGGGTATGGCTACCCTTTCATCCCCCTACCCGAGGGGATGGGAAGAGCTGCGCGTGATCGATATATATATATATATATATATATATATATATATATATATATATATATATATATATATATATATATATATACACACACACACATATATATATATATATATATATATATATACACACACACACATATATATATATATATATATATATATATATATATATATATATATATATATGTGTGTGTGTGTGTGTGTGTGTGTGTGTGTGTAACCAGACGCTTGCTCTTCATCATATAAGGGAGATTATTATCATTATTACCTGAAAGGAGGCTATGTTTTACCGTCTGTTTGTCTGTGTGTTTGTTTGTGAACAGCTTCCTGGCAACAATCTTGATCGTAGAGTAACGTAATCTGCTGGAAATGATTACATTTTGGAAGGTCAAAATCAAAGGTCAAGGTGACGGTCAAGCAAAATGTCAATTCACGTCACATCGTTGAGAGAGACTTCAAATGTGGTTCATATTGGAGTGTATGAAAATCCGCGGCAATTAATACATGTTAAGGTCACAGGTCAAGGTCAAGATAGAGCAAAACGTAGAAAAATAAGCTGCCGCGGCGGAGGTCTGCTCTCTACATGGTGCCCCTCTACTTATTATTATTGTTATGTAAAATTGTACCATTCATCTACCCCGAAATTTGTGAGATACTTTTCATGTTCTAATTCAAACGGAATAAAGCAAAAATTCCACAAATTTTGTTAAGCTTTGCCAACGTAAAAAAATATGTGTATCCTATTCTCTCTCTCTCCCTCTCTCTCTCTCTCTCTCTCTCTCTCTTCTCTCTCTCTCTCTCTCACGACATGAAAATCGGCGAGTCTTGGTTAAAATAAAACATATTAACAAAATCATCATCACACTGTTTGAATAAACGAATGAATGAGTGAATAATAATTCAAATTAAGCCCCAGATAATTTCTAAACAAATTTAAACATTTCCTTCAAAGTAGAAACGATAACATAGCATGGCCTCTGCTACAAACGAAACATTTAGTAAAGATATTACTCACTGATCAAAGAATTCCTATGCCAGCAAACGCCTCGTTGCTTCAACTCTCATAAAATAACCATCAATAAATTCCGAATGCTTAATCGCATGTCATTTATTTCATGCAATCACCAAAGCGACTTTCATACCATCACCCAAAAATCCCGTATTATTTCTTTTCACCGAAATGTGTGAGTGTGGTGTCAATTTTTTTTCCCCAAGGTACCATAAATCAACGTCTACTCCCATTGATGACCGCAAGACATGCGGCGTTCACAATTACGATTGTTATTCATTCTCATCCATTCTGTTTATTCTTTTTCTCCATTCCCTTTACCCTATTTGAAAATGCCGAGATCATAAGGTCTTTGGTACACCATTAAGAATAACTACAAGGCAGATGGTATTCACTTCTAAAGAAGCTACCAGTGAAACTAAAATTTTACAAACGATGGATCTTTTGAAAAAGTTTAAAAGCGTTCTTCTTTAAAGGCGAGAAAACTAATATACCGAAGCCTTGATCAAATTCATATCACTGATACATAAAGCGAAGGTATTTTAATTTTACAAACTACAAAGAGACTTTTTGATCCTTTGACCGACCATGATAGACTCCCAAAATATTTTCCAAGGCCGTGTGCATTATTAAAAGGGGTCGACATGCTGCTGGTGAGCATTCTGTGTAGGTGCATCGTTAGCTTTATTAGCGGAGGAGTATCATGGGTTTTTAAGTAGTTAAGGTATAAGTAAGGCAGTGATTATTGTGTTTCCTTTCAGTGGATATATATATATATATATATATATATATATAAATATATATAACGGATTTTGAGCGAAGCGAAAAATCTATTTTTGGGTGAGATGGCCATGTCGTCCTGATGGAAGTTCCTATAGGGTAGCTTCCTAGGGTATATTACAACTACGGCGATATTCCCAGAGAATTTACCTTAAGGTACCAGAATTCTAACTCCTGGAGCGAGTATCCCTCGTGAAAGGGATATCGCGACATATCAGAGGACGTATTCTAGACACGTCACATGGCAATCTACGACCTGAACAGAGATTTCGTCTCGTAGGAGGGAGATTGACGAGATACGAATTCGGGAAAGAAAAAGGGGAGCCGCTCCCAAGGCTTCCCTATCCCCCGATTCGTATGCGTGCCTGGCGCCAATCCTGGCGCCATCTGTATTCCTTGTAGCGTACACGAGGTGCTACAGATACTGTATGTAGGGAGGGGTCCTACAGCCCTTTCTTAGAAAGGCAAGGGCGGGTCCATCAGGACGACATGGCCATCTCACCCAAAAATAGATTTTTCGCTTCGCTCAAAATCCGTTTTTTGGGCTCAAGCCATGTCGTCCTGATGGAAGTGTACCAGAGCATTACTGTATCTGTGGATTCTCAGAACGTGCCGTACTCCCCGGAGGTAATTTTTTCCCGGTCGACTAGACCTAGAGACCTAAGATGTTACCGTTATACATCTTTTCAACTAACTATAAACTATGTTAGAGCTTCCTGCCCCCTACAGGGAAGAGTCCTACTAGACTCTGGAAAAGTCTCGAAGAGTACATATATCTATGTACGAATACCAGGCAAGCTAATATAGTGGTCTCGCCCTATATTAAGTAAAGCATAGTTTGTAAAGGACCACTGCGTCAATATGAAATATCGACCAGTTTTCCGCACAATACTTGTATTGGACAAAGGTTTTATATCCGCATAGGAGGAAAACCAATGCAACATAGCTTGCATAAAGGAACAATTCTATTAGAATTATCCCAGATAAGGTACATAGAATGAATGCTCAATTATACCAGTAAATTGACACAGGTGAAGGAGACGCAAGGTTCTCAAGAACCAGATTATTGACAGGCAATAAATAGACAGGTTAACCACAATTATATATATATATATATATATATATATAGAAGAGGATAACCCAAAACTTTAAGCATAAGTATGATAGTAAACAGGGCTTGTTTGTCTGAAAGAAAAACATTAGATGCCACTTTTAAGATACCGAGGTATCAAAGTCATAAAAGCCTGTATACAAATCAATGACATTAGCGTTAGAAACGCTCGGCACACATGTCTGCACTTATGCTAGGTTCACCTTCGGAAATGGAACAGTCTGGATGGGCAACACAGTGCCCTCACTTAGTTTGTAGTACAGTATGTAACTACACACTCACCCTGGAATTAATCGTCCCAATTAAGACCACTGTTCCTCGCAGAGTTAAACAGTAGGGTTAACACCGCGACCCACTGCTACCACAGATCTCTTTTAGTTCCTCTACTTGCTTCGCATAGTGGCGAAAGAACACTCTGGAAGACTTCCAGCCAGTGTATGAACGGAGATGTTCAAAATCCATGCAATTAAAGAAATTTAAGAATGAGGCAACTTTCCTCGGATCGTGACCTGCGGGTGTATTGTCAGGATCCACTCTGCGAATAAAATATGTGATTTTCGCTCTGAGTTGATTCAGAGATAAATTTGAGCCCGATGTTTCTCCCCTGAATAGTTGACCACCCTTGAAGTCTGAAGTTCTATGAAGATAGACCTTTAGGCATTCTACTGGACATAGAGATGCATCTTCTTTCAGAGGGCAGATTCTCCAGGGACCCCACCTGTTGGTGGGTAACTCATTCTTGGCGAGAAACGTAGGATCCGGAAACAGGTTCAGTTCTTCCCCATCCAGGAACTGAACACGACCTGCCTCTCTCGAGAGGCTACAATCTCACTAACCCTGGCCCCGGACGCGAGTGCAAATTAGGAAAATAACTTTTTGTGTCAAATCCTTTAACGCACATTCTTCATTGCTCAACAGAGAAGCGAAATGAAGAACTTGTCTAAAGACCATGAAATGGGCTTTGGAGGTGCTGAAGGTCTGAGCCTAGCACATGCTTTCGGGACTTTATTAAAGATCTCGTTACCTAGGTCGACCTGGAAGGCATATAGAATGGGTCTTGTCAAAGCAGACTTACACGCTGAAATCGTGTTCGCTGCCAACCCTTGACCATGGAGGTGGGGAAAAAAGATAAGCAGAAGTCTGTCAAGATCTCCTGCGGAATCTTCGCCTTGACAAAAGGCCACCCATTTTCTCCAAGATGACTCATATTGCCTTCTAGTAGATTTGCATTTATATTCCTCAATGAAGTCTATACTGGCTTTCGAAATCCCGAAACGCTTTCTCACCGCTAGGGAGAGAAAATCATGAACTGCAGGGTCCGGGTTTTCTGTAATGAAGCGCAGACAGTTGACTTCTGGACTCGCTGGGTCAGAACTGGATCTGGTAGTGGTACAAACTTCAGCTACAGTTCCAATGCCAGGAGGAACCACACGCTGTTCGGCTACTTGTGGGCCACTATTGCCGCTACCCTTTGAAGGATCTCAGTTTGTTGAGGACCCTCAACAGAAGGTTGTGAGGAGGGAACAGATAAATCTTGGACCATCTGTTCCAGTCGAGGGACATCGCGTCCACTGCTTCCGCTAAGGGGTCCTCGTACGGGGCACGTACAGGGGCAACTTCTTGTTGTCTTTCGTCGCAAAGAGGTCTATCTGCAGTTCTGGGACTGATTCAGAATGAAGGAGAATGATCCTGCGTCTAAGGACCATTCCGACTCTATCGGTGTGAACCTGGATAGAGCGTCCGCTGTCACATTGCGGACTCCTTGAAGGTGAACTGCCGACAGGTACCACTTCTTCTTTTCCGCCAATCGGAAGACGGCCAACATCACCTGGTTGAGAGGTGGTGACCTCGATCCTTGTCGATTCAAGTATCTTACAACTACCTCGCTGTCTATTACCACTTTATGTGGAACGAATGACGCGGGGAGACTTTCTTTAAGGTAAGGAGCACTGCCCTAGCTTCTAGAAAGTTTTATGAGAAAGGTCTTGAATAGCCTGGACCAAGTCCCCTGGACTTTTTTCCGATGAGAGTGACCTCCCCATCCCTCCTTTGAGGCGTCTGAGTGAATCGTCACCGACGGGGGAGGTGGCTGAAGAAGAACCTGACTTCTTTAGATGTCTGGCTTGGGACCAAGGCCTGAGAAGAGTACTCAGCCGAAGCGGCTAGTCTTCTCAGATCTCTTCACGCGTTTGATGCATAACTTCTCCAAACTCCGATTGCATCCTTTAGCTGTGCTCTTAGCACTGGGTCTGTCACCGAAGCAAACTGGAGAGAGCGCAGTACTCTCTCCTGCTCGTGTCTTGATATCCTTTCGGAATCTTGAAGTCTCTTGACAGAACCCGCTATCTCCTTCCTTTTCTTCGCTGGGGTGGAGAAACGGTGTGACAAAAGGTCCCAGTGGATCTTAGCCACTGGAACTTTTGAGATGGAGAAAGTCGAGACTTTTTCTGTTGATCTTGAAGCCTAGGTACTCTAGGAACTGGATCACTGACTGGAAGCTTGCAAGCATTCTGTCTCGGATGCTGCCCACACCAACCAGTCGTCCAGGTAGGCTACTACCTGAATTCCCTTTAGGCGAAATTGTTTGAGAGCTACGCTCGCAAGCTTCGTAAAAATCCTTGGGGCTATGTTTAGCCCGAATGGCATGGCTCCGAAGGCGTATAGTCTTCGCTGTAGCCTGAACCCTAGGTAGGGGGAGAGTCGATGGCTAATTGGAATGTGCCAGTAGGCATCTGACAAGTCTATAGAGACGGAATATGCCCTCTTGGGCAGTAAGGTCCTTATGTGTTGCAGTGTTAGCATTTTGAATTTGCAATTCACTATGAACTTGTTAAGTGGCGACAAGTCCAGAATGACTCTGAGCTTTTCCGAGTCTTTCTTGGGAACACAAAACCGCCTCCCTTAGAAATTGATGGGCTTCACCCTTTTTCTCCAACCGTTCTTGAACGTACTCCTCCATAACGGGGGTGGAGTGTTGGAAAAACCGAAGGTACGGGGGTGGAGTGCTGTACCAGCTCCCGCCCAATCCATTCTTGAGTAGGCTGTGGGCCCAGGGATCGAAGGTCCACCGATCCCGAAATTTCAGAAGTCTCCCTCCTACCGGTATCACCTCACTTGGACTGCCGTCCTGAGGTCTTGCCTTCCTGACCACGACCACCCCTGAATCCCCTTCCCCTTGAGGGGCGTCTAGACGAGCCTCTGGCTGCTCCTCTAGGCTTTGCTCGGAAGGAAGTAGACTGCCCTTCGAACGCTGGGGTGAATGCCGTGGACTGTGTCGACACGGCCTGGGGTACCCACTGAAAGGTGGTCGGGGTTTGTGCCACGATCTGGGGCACTGGGGGCAATGGCAATTGCAGTTGCTGTTGCTGTCTAAGAGGCTTGGCTGGCCGAGACGGTAGCCTAGTCCTCATAGTCTTCCTCTTTGGTTGAGGACCCTCATCCGGGGAAGACTTTCTTTTGATAGCCAGGTCCCACTTCTGGAGAAGGTTTCTATTCTCCAAGGTGGCTTTATCAAAAACTTCTTTGACCAAGTCGGTAGGGAAAAAGGTCTTTTCCCCAAATGTTGGAGGAGATTTGTTTCTTTAGCTCGTGCCTCACTGTAGCCGAGGTAAACACGAACTCCCTACAAGCTCTCCTTGCCTTGACGAAGCCATAAAGGTCCTTCGTCACTGTGGCCAGATGAGGCTTGGCCACTACCATGAACATTTCATGGACCTTGGGGTCACTTGCCATCGTCTCGAGAGTAGTCTGAAGAGACATTGAGGCAGTCAGTCTTTCTTTTGTATCGAACTCACTTCGCAAAAGAAAGTCAGACAGCTTAGGGAGGTCCTTGCCGAACTGACGTCCGGCAATATCAGCCTCCAACTTTCCCACTTAGAACGTAAGATGGACGTCCTTCCAATCTTTGTGGTCCATAGGCAGGGCCAGCGACAAGGGTTTACACTCCTCTAGGGAGGGGCAAGACTTGCCGGCCTCGATTGCTTTTAGTACAGCCAGAAACCCTTTCTGTAAAAGGGGGAAGGCTCTAGTAGGCGAGGACACAAAGGAAGGGAGCTTCCTATTCAATGCAGCTACCTTTGAGTTAGAGAAGCCCCTCTCTTTCATCGAAGATGAAAGTAGAGCTTGAGCCTTAGCATGGTCATCACTATGACCTCCTTCGGCTCTGCCTCCTCCTTTGAAGCTGGTTCCTTCCTCAGCCGGACATAACAGTCCGGATATGGTGCCTTGCTGGGCCAGAATTCCACTCTCCAGGGGAACTGAGCCCAGCATATCCGAGATGACGATCTTTCCAGTCGTCATCGACATGTGCTCAGCATACCTCCATGGGTTAGCATCCGAGCACAAAGGAAGGTCTTTCACATTGAGCTTTTCTGGGGCCCATGTGATTCTGCAAGGCACTGCATTCGCAGTTCCATTGCAGCCGCCTTCTCCTGATTCTCCTTCTGCATTTGTTGGATCATTCCAACAATAGAAGAGAGGGCCTGTCCCAGCTCTACTGGGAGACCGGCCGATGTAGAGGGGCTTGAACTTCATCCTGGGCTTCTGCAAGGAGGTCTTCCTCCTGACACCCGTCCACATCAGATATCCTGTCATTTAGCTGGATGTCTTGCATCGCGACCGCGACTTCAGCATCCACCTGGATCTGAACTTAGGGGATCTCCTCTTGAGGCTGGGGAATCACTGCATCAGCTGATGCCTTAGGGAAAAGATACGCCCTCATATTCTCACTTGGAAGATAAGGGCCAGAAGTGTACTTTTGGAAGCCCCTTACCCAGGTACGAAGCTTCTTCCTAGCTATTTAAATGTCTCATTAATCAGGTTAGTGCACACAGTACATACCTGAGGGTCCCAATACCGGAGATCATCCTTGGAGACAGCGTATGCTGCGTGTCTCCTACAAAACTCATGTCCGCAGAGGTTCTTGCTGCTGACATTGCAGAAAGCACTTCCCCACTTCGGAGTGTCCTTCTGTAAAGAGAAGAAATTTCCATGAGTATCAAGTGAACTATGTATCACTGGATATGCATAGTATAGCATAACAATTCAGAAATTAAAGACACACACTTGTGTTTCCCTCACAACCCATTGCTGCAGCCTTCCAGATAATAAAATCAAAATGGTTTATCTCTACTAGAGTAACCAATGCAAAGTTTCCAGAGGAAACAGGTGGAGCTCACACCTAGGCAATGATTTTAAAATCCGGGATAATAGACAGGGAAGAACTCTGCTTCTTGTCTGAAGGCAACAGCAAAGGGCCGTGCAAGAAAACACAATAGTGTTAGAAGATACAGTGCTGTACCTAAACTTTTACTATAGTTTTCTTCTTACTGTATATGCTATACAGAAGAATACTAGTACAGTATAGGAGGATGTGTGCCGGCCTGCCTTTGCCGGCCGGCACACACCACAATTAGCTTTAAAGTATACTACTTAACAGCTATAGGGCGGCAGCCCTCTGGTTCAAATGCCTGTGCCGGCGGCAGCAGCTGCCGGCCAGCAACAGCCAGTGTTGGCCGGGAATGATTGCCGGCCAGCAACTACACAAGGTAGTACCCAGCTGCCGGCCACACTCTTGGTGACCGGCAGACAAGGACTGACATAAGCCGGCCGGCAAAGGTACAAGACCGATGCCAGCCGGCAGCAAAAGAACCAGAAGACTACACCTGCCCGGCTGCCGGCCTCATAGGCCGGCAGCCGGCCTCATAGGCCGGCAGCCGGGACAGGTACAGCACTAGAAGAAAATAGAATGGATGCCGGGATAAGAGTGTACACAACCCCCCGAGCCCGGCAACCGAAAGAGTGCATATAAGGAAGGGGAGAAACTTAATTCAGGCTTCCTTGACCAATGCCGTCCGGCTCTGCCGGCAGGCATGGATGAGGGACCAAGAGAGGTCCGGGCAGCACTCGAAAACATAAGACCCTTGCCGTCCAGCATCTCTGCCGGCCGGCAATGGGCTTAGTCAATTCCACATCCCAACCTATACTAGGTCCAGAAGTAAAATGACGTACAGTACAGTAATACCCCTGCCGGCCAGCTCTGCCGGCCGGCAAGGTACAGTACAGTAATGGCTAGGCCATTACGGAGATAGAGGGGGAAGGGACAAGAGGGTCCTGCCAACCTTGCTTTAGTGACAGATCACCCGCAGCCAAGAACTTTGTCTTAGCCTAAGGGAGATCTAAGGGAAAGGGCCAGCACAGTAGTATAATACTTGCCAGCTTCCAGAGCACCAAAGCAAGGAAGGCGTTGCTACTCCCAAGGGAAGATTTTATCCTCCCCGAGAACAGCAACAGGACTTAGTCTGGTCGATCACAAAAGAAGGAATCATAACTTACAGAAACCTTCGATAGTGACCTAAGGGAGCTAAGCTCCCTTTGTAAGTGTTAGGTCAGCGAGGGAGACTCTGCCCCAAGCCAGACAACACGGACTCAGACTAAAAACTCTGTTGTTCTGTCCCTCTTTGAACCAGACTTTGCTGGAACAGGAAGGTACAGTAACACCCTAGTATAGTTTTATCGAAAATAAATTCGGAAAAAACCACTTAGGGATAAGCCCAAGGCTTAAACAGAGGGAAAGGGATTGCATACCTTCTCCGAAGAAAAGAAAGCAACCGGGGAGTATAATAAAGTATACTAAGGCTCCATAAGCAATTAGCCTAGGCACCAAGAGAATCGATTACCTAATTCACCGAAACTCTCACGTATACAATCTTGGAAATATTCCACACAGTCTAAAATGTATAAAATATAGCCTAAAGCTTCAATAAAATTTTAATTACACTCGGAAAAACCAAAATCATGCATTAAGTACTAGGACCAAACGACTAGGCTACATGGCCTAGCGTAGGCCAGAATGGCGAATACTTCGCCAAATAATACTAAGCACGAAAGGAAATCCTATGTAAAGCTAAATAGCTAAAATTTATTAAGCAAAACAACCAGGAATGTCACTCTGACAAACTAATTTATACCTAGCGAGTGACAGTGTCCAGGACACCTCTGGTAGGCTACGGCTCTTGTATCAAAGATTAATCCCATTAATCACTCAAAATTTACCAAGAGCCTACATTTATACATAACAGACACTATACTCAACTTATCCGAGGTCAACGAAGACGAAGAAGCCATGAAAAGCGGAATAAATCCAAGATTTGCGAGAAAAACAGGAAAAAACACCGAGTTGTTAAGCTACGCAAAAAGGAATACAGATGGCGCCAGGATTGGCGCCAGGCACGCATACGAATCGGGGGATAGGGAAGCCTTGGGAGCGGCTCCCCTTTTTCTTTCCCGAATTCGTATCTCGTCAATCTCCCTCCTACGAGACGAAATCTCTGTTCAGGTCGTAGATTGCCATGTGACGTGTCTAGAATACGTCCTCTGATATGTCGCGATATCCCTTTCACGAGGGATACTCGCTCCAGGAGTTAGAATTCTGGTACCTTAAGGTAAATTCTCTGGGAATATCGCCGTAGTTGTAATATACCCTAGGAAGCTACCCTATAGGAACTTCCATCAGGACGACATGGCTTGAGCCCAAATATATATATATATATATATATATATATATATATATATATATATATATGTATATATATATATATATATATTTATATATATATATGTATATATATATATATATATATATATATATATACACATATATATATATATATATATATATATATATATGTATGTATATATATATATATATATATATATATACATATATATACACAGTATACACTGTATGTACAGTATATATATACACAAACACAAGCATATATATATATACTGTATATATATACTTATATATAATATATATATACATATATATACATACATATATATATATATACATATATATATATATATATATATATATATATACAAAGCAATAACAACAACCAATGCAGTCGTTTCTAGTCCACTGCAGGTGAAATACCTTAGACATGTCAATTCATGTCTACAAGTTTGGCCAAATTTCATCCCATTGAGAAAAGGAAATACGGAAATAAACGATATAAGAAGTAATGAAAATTAAAATATAATACTTTAAAAACATTAACAACATTAAAACATATTTAATTTATTAACTATAAAAGGACTCATGCAAGCCAGTTCAACATAAACACATTTGCTGCAAGTTTGAACTTTGAAGTTCTACCGATTCAACTACCCGATTAGGAAGATTATTCCACAACTTGGTCACAGCTGGAAAAAACTTCTAGAGTATTGAGCCTCATGATGGAGAAGGCCTGACAATTAGAATTAAGGTAGATAGATAGATAGATAGATAGATAATCAAACAACAGTACAGAGAGAGACTAAATTTGAATGACGAAGTCATACTGATTGATAGACATATAAAAATGAATCAAACCTACTTATTCCCACCTCATTTAATAATATAAATCCTTTTAGTAAAGGTGAATTGACAAATCTTCACATCCAGAATTTCTTTTTTTTGTCTGAATAAACAGTTCAATAGATTCATAGACAGTGCAAAGAGTTATTTTCAATCTGTCTCAGATGTAGTTCTCTTTTCCTATGTATCCTCAAGCAAGAAAACTGAACCCCAAGACAGCGGAAGACCATGTTACAGAGGCTATGACACTACCCAAGACTAGAGAACAATTGTTTGATTTTAGATGCGTTCCATCCTTCCCAGGCTTAAGAGGAGAGAGATCTGAAGACTTTCGTCCTATCTGATAGATTTCTTTGGAACAGCTACCATTCTTAGTGTCGTGAGAAGATAGGGGGGGGGGGGGGGAGGAGACAAGGGTGACTACCTTCCTCCTAACCAGTAGTACTTGGTAGGTCTTCTTCTTCACCCAAGGGGTTAACTACTGCACTTTAATTGTCCAGTGGCTACTTTTCTCTTGGAAGGGTAGAAGAGACTCTTCAGCTATGGTAAGCAGCTCTTCTAGGAGAAGAACACTCCAATATCAAGCCATTGTTCTCTAGTCTTGAGTAGTGCTATAGCCTCTGTACCATGGTCTTCCACTGTCTCTTGGGTTAGAGTTCTCTTGCTTAAGGCTATACTCGGGCACAATATTCTATCTGATTTCTCTTAAGCATGTTTTCTTAAAGTTTTTATAGTTTATAAAGCAAATATTTACTTCAATGTTTTATTTTCCTTGTTTCCTTTCCTTACTGAGCTATAGCACATTGATTTTCCAACTAGGGTTATAGCTTAGGAAGTAATAATAATAATAATAATAATAATAATAATAATAATAATAATAATAATAATAATAATAATAATAATAATAGGGGTTAACGATACTGAAAAAAAATTATTTTATAAAATAACAAATGTTGAATTATATAAAATGTTGTATCAGTTCATTACAATCTATGATATGGATAAAGCAGCTTACGTAGGTTACACGATTTAGATTTGAAATTCCGTATTATAGGGCTTGGAAAAAAAATGAAATCAATTAATGATATAAAAATACAAACTAATCTCTTATCTGGATTAACTGTATTTCCTCAATGAAAACCGAAAAGTCATGTAAGTGATATATTCTAAAGTTGATGCATCATATTATTAGCTACGAAAATATTATTAAAGAATGAAGTAAAAATACACATTAATCACTTATCTAACTGTAATTTCTCAATGGAAACATAAATCCTAATGTAACAGAATCTATAGTCAATTCTTTTTAGTGAGGCAGATTTGTACCGACTCGCAGAGGTGTCCTTTTAGCTCGGAAAAGTTTCCTGATCGCTAATTGGTTGGACAAGATAATTCTAACCAATCAGAATGCAAGAAACTTTTCCGAGCTAAAAAAGGCACCGCTTGCGAGTTAGTGCAAAGGCGCCTCATCAAAAAAAATGAATGAAGCAGCCTACTGGAAAAGACCCTGCCTGGCAATCCGCTGAACTGGGGTTCGATTCCACTCAAGCTGGATAGTTTCTTGTAGCGTCTGCAACCTCACCATCCTTGTGAGTCTATAGGTCCACCTGCTAATTCATTAACATCCATTGCCTGGGTCTCACTAATCCAAGATTGGGTGGAGAGGAGGCTTGGGTGCTAATCTTCTAAGAGAACGACACTCCAAAATTAAACCATTGTTCTCTAGTCTTGGGTAGTGTCGTATCACTACCATGGTCTTGCACTGTCTTGAATTAGAGTTCTTTTGCTTGAGGGTACACTACGGCACACTATTCTATCTTATATCTCTTCCTCTTGTTTTATTAATTTTTTATAGTTTACAGAGGAAATATTTATCCTCATGTTTTTACTGTTCTTAAAATATATTATTTTCTTTTTTTTTTGCTTTCCTCACTGGTCTATTTCCCCATTGGAGTTGCTGGGCTTATAGCATCCTCCATTTCCAATAAAAATGTGATTTTAATACAATATTACGTGTATTCTTATCAAAAACAAAAAAACTCTTACATATTTTTTCAGTTTTAAAAAAACATGTCACATAAGAGGCAAATCTATACGAATATTGTTAATCCCATATCAATATCTTTTTTTTTTTTTTTTTTTTTTTATAAAATATTACATCTATCATTAATCTAAATTCAATTTTTACACGCCTACAAAAGAAAAAAAATACGAACATGTCAAACCAGAGACAAATGTATACGAATATTGTTATTCCAAAATATTATATCCAACATTAATCAAAACGCAATTTTTTATATTTTTGCCACATTTACAAAAACAAAACATGCATGTCAAACCAAACACAAATCTATACGAATAATGTTACTTCTATATTAATATCTTTTATCCTTTGATAAAATATTATATCTATCATTAATTAAAAAGCAATTTTGTATACGTTTACAAAAAAAAAAAAACATACATGAAAACCAGAGACAAATCTATACGAATATTGTTACACCCATATTATTATCTTCCATTTCTTTTTTTTTGGGGGGGGGGATAAAATATTATATCTATCACTAATCAAAATGCAATTTTTAACACGTTTACAAAAAAAAAAAAATGTCAAACCTGACACATCTATACGAATATTTTTACTCCCTCAAAAAAAATAGAAATGCCTTGGCACTCCCATATTAATATCTTTAAAAAAAGTATACAATTTTTTATATTTTTACCACATTTACAAAAATCATACATGTCTAAACAGAGATAAATTTATACGAATATTGTTACTTCCATAGAAAAATCTTTCTTTACCCATCACTAATAAGAAAAAATAAAACCGAACAAAAATCGTCAAACGAAAACATGTCATGAAAAAATACGAGACCAAAAAATCGTAAAAAAAATTCTGCATTTTTACACTGATCAGAAAGATTCAAATAAGCAAAGGAAAAACGAAATAATTTACGATTTGCAAATTGGGGTTTATGTTCAGTGGCCACTTTCCTCTTGGTAAGGGTAGAAGAGACTCTTTAGCTATAGTAAGCAGCTCTTCTAGGAGAAGGACACTCCAAAAACAAAACATTGTTCTCTAGTCTTGGGTAATGCCATAGCCTTGTACCATGATCTTCCACTGTCTTGGGTTAGAGTTCTCTTGCTTGAGGGTACACTCGGGCACACAATTTTATATTAGTCCTCTTCCTCTTGTTTTGTCAAAGTTTTTTATAGTTTAAATAGGAGATATTTATTTCAATGTTACTGTTCTTGAAATATTTAATTTTTCCTTATTTCCTTTCCTCACTGGGCTATTTTCCATTGGAGCCCCTGGGGTTATAACATCCTACTTTTCTAACTATAATTGTAGCTTAGCAAGTAATAATAATAATAATAATAATAATAATAATAATAATAATAATAATATGAAGTTGAATCCTATCAAAACTCAAAGTAGGATTGTACGTAGGTCAAGGACAGTGGCTCCTCAACATCCAGATCTCAGCATTGATAACGTTTCTTTGACTTTGTATAACTCTTAAAATTTTAGTTGTGATTCTCGACAGTAGGAATTTACCATTTGCAGCTGATTGCACTGTCTAACGCTAAGCTTCACCTGTTTTACATATAGATGGGTTTTTCTTTTTTTCAGTTAACAAAAAGGAAATTTCTGAATACGCCACACGTAAAAAAAATCTATAAGCTACTCGGTGTTTTTATACTACCATTGCTAAAATAGAATAAAAAATAAAAACATTGTTAAAAAAATGTCATTACTAAATAAAAAAAGAACATCATTGCTAAAAGGACAAAAACAAAAATAATATTGTAAAACAAATTAAAAATTCATTGCTAAAATAAAAAAAAAGCCACCATTGCTACAATTAGAAAAAAAAAACATCATTGCCAAAATGAAAAAAAATATAAACATTGCTAAAATAACAAGAAAAAACTCATTGCTAAAATAAAAAAAATAAAAAAACACCATTGCTAGAATAAAATAAAAAACACCAGTGCTAGAATAAAATAAAAAACATCATTGCCCCAAAAAATAGAAACATTGCTAAAATAGCAACAAAAATCATTGAAAAAAAACCCACCCTATCTGCATAAAAGCAAAAAATCATAAGTAAAAGATTCGGTACACCTGAATAATCAGGATATGTGAAATCAGGGAGAATAATGTCAACAGTTCAGGTTGACATCATGTAATTCGAGCGACCTTTTGGACTGTGACTCGTTGCATTCACAACGGGTGCGCTAAAGCATTTGCAGTTATTCAAAGTTTATGTGCTTCATTTCTCTCTCTCTCTCTCTCTCTCTCTCTCTCTCTCTCTCTCTCTCTCTCTCTCTCTCTCTCGCATTTACTTTAAAGTTTGTGTTTAATTGTCTATTTCGAATAATCTCTCTCAAAAGTTGTGTTAATAATTGTTTATTTCGAATATATGTATATATATACTTATATGTCTTATTTATAACTGTAATCGAACAGTTTAACATGTTTTTTCAAAAAGGCCCATAAAAGAAAAACAGGAAATATGAATAAATCACACTATATTTCGGTCAATAAACATCGACCCTCTTCAGGATGTAAAGCAAAAGTGAGGATTACAGTGGAGAGTGACGGTTTATATATGAAAGCAAAAGGGTGCGTTCAATTGTTCTATAGTTGTTATAATTGCTGGAAGGATTAGCCAAATTTAATTACATCCAGGTGCGTGTTCTTATTGTTGAGCCGCTTGGAGGAAGTCTTGACCTCTGATGCATGTCTGGTGGTCGGTCTACTTATATATATATACATATATACATATACATATACATATACATATACATATACATATATATATATATATATATATATGTATATATATATGTGTGTGTGTATACATATATATATATATATATATATATATATATATATATGTATGTATACACTGTATAAATGCATATATATGTTTACATACATATATATAAACGCATATATATATATATATATATATATATGCCCCCTGTGGCCGCGGGGGCATAAAAACAATTAGAATAGCGCCAACGTTATCCCTGCGTGTCGTAAGAGGCGACTAAAAGGGACGGGACGAGGGGGCTGGGAACCCCCTCTCCTGTATAAAAATCCTGTGAGACATTATCAAAGAGATGGAGCTGGGGGGAGAGTGACTGCTCCCTGCACTCTAGTTTTGGGGTGTTTGAATGTGCGTGAATGTAGTACGATAGAGAGTAAAAGATGTGAGATTGGAAGTATGTTTAGAAGTAGAAGGATGGATGTATTGGCCTTGTGTGAGACAAGGATGAAAGGAAAGGGTGAAGTGGTGTTTGGTGAAATGTCTTGTAGAGTGTCTGGGATTGAAAGGGGAAGAGCGAGAGAGGGTGTGGGTTTATTGCTGAGTGATTGGATGACAGGTAAAGTAGTGGAATGGAAGGAGATATCATCTAGGTTAATGTGGGTAAGGGTTAGGTTGGGTAGGGAATGTTGGGCGTTTGTCAGTGCGTATGGGCCAGGTAGTGAGAAAAGTGAAGAAGAGCGGAATGAGTTCTGGAATGAATTAACTAGGTGTGTAGAAGGACTGGGTAGAAGGAATTATGTAGTTGTCATGGGTGACTTAAATGCTAGAGTAGGCGCTGGAGAGGTAGAAGGTGTCATTGGGAAGTATGGCGTACCAGGTGAAAATGAGAGTGGTGAGAGACTGGTAGATATGTGTGTTGAACAAGAGATGGTAATAAGTGCTATCTTTTTTAAAAAGAAAGATAAAAATAAGTATATATGGGTAAGAGTGGCAAATGGAAGAGTAGTAGAAAGAGCATTGATGGATTATGTGTTGATAACTAAAAGAATGTTTGGAAGATTGAAAGAGTGCACGTGTTTAGGTGTATGGCTAACGGTATGTCTGATCCTTTTTTGGTGGAAGGAAAATTAGTTGTAGCAAAAGAGTGGGGGGATAGAGTAGGTGGATATAAAAGGGAGCTAGTGAGGGTTGAAGAGCTAATAAAACCGGGGGTAAAAAGTAAATATCAGGAAAGGTTGAAAATGGCATATGACGAGGTGAGAGTAAGAGAAACTGGTAATTTAGAGGAGGAGTGGAAGTTAGCAAAAGAAAATTTTGTTGGGATTGCAAGTGATGTATGTGGCAAGAAGGTTGTTGGGGGCAGCATGAGGAAGGGCAGTGAATGGAGGAGTGAAGGTAAAAGTGGAAGAGAAAAAGATGGCTTTTGAAGAATGGCTGCAGAGTAATAGTATAGAGAAGTATGAAAAATATAGAGAGAAAAATGTGGAAGTAAAGCGCAAGGTACGTGAGGCAAAGAGGGCAGCTGACCTGAGGTGGGGTCAGGGACTGGGTCAGTCATATGAAGAAAATAAGAAAAAGTTTTGGAAAGAAGTGAAAAGAGTAAGGAAGGCTGGCGCAAGAATTGAAGAGACAGTGAAAGATGGAAATGGAAGGTTGTTAAAAGGAGAGGAGGCAAGGAAAAGGTGGGCGGAATATTTTGAAAGTTTGCTGAATGTTGAGGATAATAGGGAGGCAGATATAATTGCTGTTCCAGGTGTTGAGGTGCCAGTGATGGGAGATGAGAATAAGAGAGATATTACAATAGAGGAAGTGAGGAGAGCACTAGATGAAACGAGAGTAGGAAAAGCATCTGGTATGGATGGTGTGAAAGCTGAGATGTTGAAGGAAGGGGGTGTGACTGTACTTGAATGGTTGGTGAGATTGTTTAATATGTGTTTTGTGTTGTCAATGGTACCAGTAGATTGGGTTTGTGCATGTATTGTACCACTATATAAGGGTAAGGGAGATGTGCATGAATGTTGTAATTCAAGAGGTATTAGTTTGTTGAGTGTAGTTGGAAAAGTGTATGGTAGAGTAATGATTAATAGGATTAAGGATAAAACAGAGAATGCAATCTTGGAAATACAGGGTGGTTTTAGAAGAGGTAGGGGTTGTATGAATCAGATTTTTACAATTAGGCAGATATGCGAGAAATATTTAGCAAAAGGTAAGGAGGTGTATGTTGCGTTTATGGATCTGGAGAAAGCATATGATAAGAGTTGATAGGGAAGCAATGTGGAATGTGATGAGGTTATATGGAGTTGGTGGAAGGTTGTTGCAAGCAGTGAAAAGTTTCTACAAAGGTAGTAAAGCATGTGTTAGAATAGGAAATGAAGTGAGCGATTGGTTTCCGGTGAGAGTGGGGCTGAGACAGGGATGTGTGATGTCGCCGTGGTTGTTTAACTTGTATGTTGATGGAGTGGTGAGAGAGGTGAATGCTCGAGTGCTTGGACGAGGTTTAAAACTGGTAGGCGAGAATGATCATGAATGGGAGGTAAATCAGTTGTTGTTTGCGGATGATACTGTACTGGTAGCAGACACAGAAGAGAAGCTTGACCGACTAGTGACAGAATTTGGAAGGGTGTGTGAGAGAAGGAAGTTGAGAGTTAATGTGGGAAAGAGTAAGGTTATGAGATGTACGAGAAGGGTAGGTGGCGCAAGGTTGAATGTCATGTTGAATGGAGAGTTACTTGACGAGGTGGATCAGTTTAAGTACTTGGGGTCTGTTGTTGCAGCAAATGGTGTAGTGGAAGCAGATGTACGGCAGAGAGTGAATGAAGGTTGCAAAGTGTTGGGAGCAGTTAAGGGAGTAGTAAAAAATAAAGGGTTGGGCATGAATGTAAAGAGAGTTCTATATGAGAAAGTGATTGTACCAACTGTGATGTATGGATCGGAGTTGTGGGGAATGAAAGTGATGGAGAGACAGAAATTGAATGTGTTTGAGATGAAGTTTCTAAGGAGTATGGCTGGTGTATCTCGAGTAGATAGGGTTAGGAACGAAGTGGTGAGGGTGAGAACGGGTGTAAGAAATGAGTTAGCGGCTAGAGTGGATATGAATGTGTTGAGGTGATTTGGCCATGTTGAGAGAATGGAAAATGGCTGTCTGCTAAAGAAGGTGATGAATGCAAGAGTTGACAGGAGAAGTACAAGAGGTAGGCCAAGGTTTGGGTGGATGGATGGTGTGAAGAAAGCTCTGGGTGATAGGAGGATAGATGTGAGCGAGGCAAGAGAGCGTGCTAGAAATAGGAATGAATGGCGAGCGATTGTGACGCAGTTCCGGTAGGCCCTGCTGCTTCCTCCGGTGCCTTAGATGACCGCGGAGGTAGCAGCAGTAGGGGATTCAGCAGTATAAAGCTTCATCTGTGGTGGATAATGTGGGAGGTTGGGCTGTGGCACCCTAGCAGTAC
>NC_090753.1:90492146-90497146 GCF_036898095.1 Palaemon carinicauda | reverse complement strand
AACATTGAAATAAATATTTTCTATATAAACTATAAAAACATTAACCAAACAAGAGGAAGAGAAATAAGATAGAATAGTGCGCCCAAGTGTACCCTCAAGCAAGAGAACTCTAACCCAAGACAGTGGAAGACCTTGGTACAGAGGCTATGGCACTACCCAAGAATAGAGAACAATGGTTTGATTTTGACCCACTTCCAATCAAAGTCATAATTGAAGGAAAAATATTTCAGTAACGTTAGTAAATTAAATGTATATTTTGATTTTTAATTAATTAATTATCTATTTACTTATCTAATCTATCTATTCATATACTAATTCCTTTATTTAATTATCTAATAATCCATCTATCTATTCATCGTCGTATCTATTTTTCTATATATTTCTCTATGTATGTTTTTTCTTCATTTTTCATTTATCTATTTTTTTCACTATCAGTGTCTTAACAATGCAATCTGCGAGTTAAAGGGGTTAACATTAACTCAACTCTCTCCCCCCCCCCCCGTCTCTTATACGGGACAGGCAATACAATAAGCTACACAGAAAGAAAACGAGATCACGAAAAAATTTAATGGCTTTGAAAATTTGAGAAAACCTCAGAAAAATAACTCTCTAGTCTTTGGACTTCACAAATAATCCACGCCCTACGAAAGAGAATGATATATACTATGTAAACCTAATGACAGGTGACACGGAATAAGGTCATAAGTCATAACTAGAAAGCTAGTCATAACTAGTAGGCTAGTTATGACTAGTAGGCTAGTCATAACTAGTCCGTGTCGATGATTTCGGGTTACAAATCACGTGACGAAAGGAAGCAAGTGTGTAATTAACTGACCTGGCGGTATGCAAAGTATATAGTATATAAAAGTTAGAGATACTTCAGGAAGGTTCAAGTAAAGAGAGAGAGAGAGAGAGAGAGAGAGAGAGAGAGAGAGAGAGAGAGAGAGAGAGAGAGTAGCTTTGATCAAATGGGCCTCTGTGTACTACAGAGGTTCAGGTGAAGGAGAAAAGGACGACTATTCAAGATTAATCAACAAGAGAAGGTTCGGGTACGGAGGGTACAGTTAGATAGGGGAAACGATTGATTGATTGATTGATTGATTAGTGTATTGATTGATTGGTTGGTTGGTTGGTTGATTTATTTATTTATTTATTTACTAATATTTTCTCTGTACCAAACCCCTGCTTCAAATAAAAGACAATTCGGTTTCTAAAATGATTGTTGTATTCACGTCATTCGTATTACCAAATTATTCATGGAAAAATGATAGAACAGAACAAATAAATGGCTTTATACAGCAGTAGTATCAAATGATGATGATCATTATCATTTCTATCATCACTATCATCATATTATCAATAATGATGTTCTGTTCATTGTCGGTTATATTTTTCTAAAAGTCTTGCCAGAATATAAGCAAAATCTGACAGGGGTAAAAAGAATTTAATATTATTATAATCATTATTAGTATTTCCATTATCATCATTATCATTTTCATTAGCAATATCTTAAAAGTAGTTAGTAGAAGTTGTAGCAGTTGCTGTTGTTGTTGTTGTTATTGTGGTTATTATCAACAATCCCCAGAACTTGCAAACAAGACGGAAAATTTTTTCAAAAGAAAACGTAATTCAATATTAACTGGTTACATAGCCTAATTCATAATATATTTTTGTTTTCCTTACAGAGATATTCATGAAATATACCTCACAGCTAAAGAGGAAACTCGGGACCTTGCAACAGTCCTCAGGAGTCTGGTATACGTAACATTGGATCACGATGAGAAGTCAACAGAGTGAGACAAATATCGTAAGAAAAATTATAAACATTTGAAGAAAATATAATTAACAAGTATAAAGAACAATCGGAGATTTCAGACCTACGCCAATGAAGATTGTCAACATTTCACTCAAGTCTACGGACCAAGCTATCCCTATTTCACGCAATGACATGAATGAATCTACTGTATAATAATAACAATAATATCCAGAATCACAATCTTGATCCGGACCAACTCTAAAATATAATGGGTTCTTCCGGAGCATAACTCCTATCAGCCAGACGGTTGGACGTAATCCTGCTCACAGACAAACAAACAGACAAATAAATAAATAAACATAGTTCAAACTGTAAGCTTGCCAGACGTAATAAACCAAGATCATTTTATAACCTTCTCTAAGGAAGTGGAAAAGAAGGAAAAATAAATTTATTATTTAGCAAAAAGCAATTAAGTATAATAATAACAACAAAACCCAATTATCATATATTGTTTATATCTTTATAATTATTAAAACGTATTATCAAATAAGTACTCTTTCTATAAATAAGTCACTATGGAAGACAATGATGACGTTGAAATAAATTATCCTAAATAAGCATATTAATACGGGATTTAATAAGCAAATACGGATAATGTAAAAAACTTTTGTATGAATGAACAAAAAAAGAGTAAATTTGATAATGTTAATGCAAATAAATTAATACGGATAATGATTAAAACATTTATAAAAATGATTAAATACGAGTAAACCTTATAATGGTACAGTAAATGAGCGAAAGCGTAGAATATCAGTAATACACAAACAAAAATATCACAATAACAAACAAACATCAATAACGCAAGAACAGATAACCAAGCAGAGAAAGTAAAAAAAAAAAAAGAACAAGAAATCAAAAAGACCTAAAATAAAAGACCAACACACAAAAAATAAAATAAATAAAAAACAAAAATCCGATAAAACAAGCAAATAAATGCCAGGTAAAATTGGGTAATAAAAATAACAGAGATTAAACATTGCTGTACAAACTGAACGTTCAGATACATCCTTTGATGTTTAATTATTCAGACAGGGAGGTTTGTCAAAGCCCGAAGGGAGATGAAATGTATTAGAGCAGTTACACACACTCTCTCTCTCTCTCTCTCTCTCTCTCTCTCTCTCTCTCTCTCTCTCTCATCAGAGTCAAAACTTTTGGGTTAATATTTGATTTGGGTGAAAACGAGTAACGAAGGACTCGTAAGCGAGATATGCATTCGAATTTGCTTGCATCACAAATTAGGATCTACACACACACACACACACACACATATATATATATATATATATATATAAGAGAGAGAGAGAGAGAGAGAGAGAGAGAGAGAGAGAGAGAGAGATAATATATATGTATACGGTATATACATGTAAACGCGTTTTCTGAATGTAATAATCTGATATATGCAGATTATACATAAAAATGGGTTTTCTGAAGGTAATCATCTGTTCCCTAACTTGCAATTTGGTTTACGTAAAGGCCTTGAAGCATGTGATGCCCTTCTTACAATCTCCAATGCCTTACATAAATCACTTGATTGTTGTTAGACAGTTCGTATGATTGGCCTTGATTTTAGGGCTGCCTTTGACCGTGTCAATCATGAGGTCCTTGTCTTCAAACTCAAACAGTTGGAAGTGAGTGGGTCGTTTCTTAGTATCATCATTGAATTTTTAAGTTATAGATAGAAAAGAGTTGTTTGGTGATGGGCCCCATAGTGAGTATAGGATTGTGATATCTGGTGTTCCTCTGGGTAGTGTTCTTGGCAAATTGGTTTTTCATACTATATACACAAGACATGTAGTTTGGACTAGAAAATAAGCTCGTTATATATGCAGATGATGCTACTCTCTTTGCATCAACTCCATCTCCTGAATGTAGATCTGTGGTTGCTGAATCCCCTAACAGTGACCTAGCTAAAATTAGTGCACGATGCAAATTATGGGACATGAACTCAAAGTATGATTGTACTAGGTCAAGGACAGTGGCTCCTCAACATCCAGATCTCAGCATTGATAATGTTTCTTTAACAACGTAAGATTCTTTTAAAATTTTAGGTGTGATTCTCGACAACAAATTTACTTTTGAGAAACTTTAGGTGTGGTTCTCGACAACAAATTTACTTTTGAGAAACACATTAGGTCTGTGTCTTCTTAAATTGCACAAAAATTGGCTTATTAAGAAAATCTTGTAAGATTTCTGGTAATCAATCTATTCTGAAGAGGCATTTTAATTCTTTTATTCTGCCTTGTTTCGAGTATTGTTCTCCTGTCTCGTCTTCAGCTGCTGATTCCTGTCTTACTTTATTGGACAGGATCTTACGGCCTATTAAATTTCTTATTCCTGATATATATCAATTAGTTCATTGTGCATATTTGATAAGATTTTCCATAATTCTGACCATCCTTTACATTCATATTTTCCTGGATTTTCCAGTCCTGTTCATAATATTAGGTATGCTGTTAATTCTAATAGTCAGGCCTTCTCCATCACGAGAGTCCATTCTACACAGTATTCTAGAAGTTTTATTCCAGCTGTGACTACCCTGTGGAATGATCTTCCGAGTCGGGCAGTTGAAACGGTAGAACTTCAAAAGTTCAAACTTGCAGCAAATAGTTTTATGTTTAACAGGTGGACATAAGACTCGTTTATAGTGTATATATGAAAGATTTGTTTAATGTAGTTAATGTTCGTAAAATATTTTATTTAAAATTTATCACCACTTCTCATCTAATTTATTTATTTCCAGATTTTCTCTCCTCACTAGGTTATTTTTCCCTGTTGGAGCCCTGCTTTTCCAGCTAGGGTTGTAGCTTAGCTAATAATATATAATAATAATAATAATAATAATAATAATAATAATAATAATAACATTGATAAAAATAACAAAAATAATATTATTAATAATATATTTATATATGTATATATAGTAAATATATATACATATATATATATATATATATAAATATGAATATATATATACATATACATATATACACAGTATATATATATATATATATATATATAAGTATACATATATATATATTTATATATATAAATATATATATGTATATACATAATATATATACATACATATATATATATATACATATATATATGTATAATATATATATATATATATATAAATATATATATATATATATTTATATATATTTATATATATATATATATA
>NC_090753.1:90479646-90484646 GCF_036898095.1 Palaemon carinicauda | reverse complement strand
TGATACATGGTAGGGATTGAATTCCGGTGAACTATCTCCTCGCTTCCCATAAAGTGATACATGGTAGGGATTGAATTCCGGCGAACTATCTCCTCGCTTCCCATAAAGTGATACATGGTAGGGATTGAATTCCGGCAAACTAACTCCTCGCTTCCCATAAAGTGATACATGGTAGGGATTGAATTCCGGTGAACTATCTCCTCGCTTCCCATAAAGTGATACATGGTAGGGATTGAATTCCGGCGAACTATCTCTCGCTTCCCATAAAGTGATACATGGTAGGGATTGAATTCCGGCGAACTATCACTTCGCTTCCCATAAGGTGATACATGGTAGGAATTGAATTCAGGCGAACTATCTCTTCGCTTCGCATAAAGTGATACATGGTAGAGAGTGAATTCAGCCAACCATCTCCTCGCTTCGCATAAAGTGATACATGGTAGGGGTTGAATTCAGGCGAGCTATCTCCTCGCTTCGCATAAAGTGATACATGGTAGGGATTGAATTCAGGCGAACTATCTCCTTGCTTCGCATAAAGTGATACATGGTAGGGATTGAATTCAGGCGAACTACCTCCTCGCTTCGTATTAAGTGATACATGGTAGGGATATAATTCAGGTGAACTATCTCCTCGCTTCGCATAATGTGATGCATGGTAGGGATTGAATTCAGGCGAACTATCTCCTCGCTTCGAAATGTTTGACATATGGGAAGAGATTCAATAACTCCGATGTACGGAAACGTTTTCTCTCATTTAACGTTTATTCTAAAATCGTAGCGTCTCTTGAGTTCAAAACATTCATAGTTTCATCTGATATAAATACAGTAATGGTTAACGATACATACACTGACTTGATGTATGTATGTATGTATGTCTAGTCACACTCATATGCAAAGATCTGGAAGTAATTGTAGTCTTTTTGAAGAGTTTTAAATGTCATTGATCCCAAACACGCACACAATATATATATATATATATATATAGATATATATATATATATATATATAATATATATATATATATATATATATATATATACATATATCGATTTGTCAACATTGCTTTGCTTCATAATTATATAATTATTCAACCTTTCAGGCACAGGAGAGTCCACTGCAATACTGCTCGAGTGTACACGTGTCTGTTTGCAGTTACCAGGATGCAAAGGCTTTATACATGAACCGGCAGCTGGTATTTGCCACCTCTCTTCCTTCAACAAGTGCTTTTACAAAGGAAACTTTCTGAAATCTTCACCAGGTAAAGGACAAATGATACTCAATTTTTTTAATGAGGGGCATTACCACTGACTCGCAGCTGTGCCCTTTTAGCTGAGAAAAGTTTCCTGCTATCTGATTGGATAGAATTATATCTTATCTAACCAATCACCGATCAGGAGATTTTTCCAAGCTAAAAGGGCACCCATGCGAGTCGGTGCAAATCTGCCTCACTAAAAAGAATTGACTATAGTTAGTGGTTGACTACAAAATTTGACAGATTTGGGAAATTAAAATAAATTTATCAGAAATATATCCTGAAGTAAAACAAAGAAAAATTCAATTCAAGTTCGAAAAGCTTTGATTGTGAGGAATATATCCTGAATGTAAAGTTGAAGTTTAGACATTTTGTAAGTTAGAAAAGGTTTAGAAATCTTGATTTTAGTGCAAAAAAAAGAAAATAAATAAATAAAACCTTCAATCTAATGTAGAAAAAAAATGCTTTTTGACTTCCATGGGAATTGCGATGTTATGACCTTATTTTGAAACTTGTCAAAAAGAGCGAAAGAAAAGTCACTGAAATTATATGGTTATTTAAGTCCTCTTGACTTACTTTTAAGTAATAGTTGAAGAAACCGATAATAGACCCATACAAGATCAAGACATCCAATAGGATTAGCATGTAAGGTATACGAAGCGATCACTGGAAGTCGACTGCAGACTTTGCCTGTTTGATAACTTTGTAGTGCTCGGAAAAACTTGAGTTATCATGACTTACCCAATAATTATTATTATTATTATTATTATTATTATTATTATTATTATTATCATTATTATTATTATTTTTATTATTATTATTACTACTTGCTAGGCTACAACCGTAGTTGGAAAAGCAGGATGCTATAAGACCAGGTGCCCCAACAGGGATAATAGCCCAGTGAGGAAAGGAAACAAGGGAAAGTAAAATATTTTGAGAACAGTCACAACATTAAAATAAATATTCCCTATATAAACTATAAAAATTTTAACAAAACAAGAGGAAGAGAAATTATATAGAAGAGAGTCGTTATAAAAATTATAACCAGGTTTAAAGGCTGCCATTAAGAGTACTAATTAGCAACAATCGTTATTCATTCCCACAGTATACTGGAAACTGAATATATAAATCTCCACAAGGACCTCATATAACAAAGATTGCCTGCTATTGATTAAACAGGTGGTACTATGGACTTCAACCAATCGCCCAGTCCTTTCTCACAAAAATTGTTTGGTCATGTTGCTTATAATTAAACACTTTTAAGCCAGGTAACAATATTTTTGTGGGGGCCGATGTGGTAACGTCCCTGACTGGTGAACGCCAGACTGGAGTTCGAGTCCCGATCAAACTCCTTAGTTCCTTTGCTCAATGCAACCTCACCGTGCTTGTAAGCTAAGGATGGGGGGAAAGGGGTTTTGGGGGAGCCTGTAGGTCTATCTGCTGAGTCATCAGCAACCATCGCTGGCCTTCCTTGGTCCCAACTTGGATGAAGAGGGGGCTTGGGCGCTGATCATATGGTCAGTCTCTAGGGCATTGTTTTACTTGATAGGGCAATATCACCGTCCCATGAGCAGCCTTTAAACCTTCAAGTCTTTAACACTAGTACAATATCAAGACCAGGTAATACCGCTCACATATCACCTGTTTACTTATAAATAACAACATTCCAAGTAGAAATATATCATAAAGATTTATCATTTGTTTATCTGGAAATGACAAATAACCAACAAAATCACATAATCGAACACGTTCAAAAAATAAAAAGAAATAAATTAAATATTCAAGATTCCCTACGCAACTTGATAACAGACAAATTGCACATATTGTTTTCTTTTTCCTAATGATGTCTATTTTCTGTATATCTCGCTGCTCTAGGGCGTCACACCTACGAACTGGTCAAGGGAAGTGAAAACCCCAGAAATCATGTTACGTGCCTCGATAAATGCATTGGCGAAAGTGGCTGCAGCGGATGTGGAAGATTTCACTGCAGGGGTCCTTCTTGCCAGGACTGCAAGTATACTTGCTGGGAACTGGAAACACACGCCATAGGTGAGCAGTCGGTGTTGTTTACCTTGACAACTTCAGTTAAAATTACCTGCAAGATGGAGTGGCAACTTATCTGGAGTGGTTCGAGCCAATGGTACCATTTCTTGGCGGGTTTTCCCTTGAAACTAAGGGTTGAAATCTGGTACAAAGAGCAGGATGACCCAAAGAACGCTGACTACGAGTCCATCACATTTGTTTCTGGTCTGCTGAGCGTCGGCAAGTACACTGGAAGGACCGCTGGTGACGGATGGGAAGCTCCATTTTCAAAGAGGATAGTTTCCAGCCCAGAGAATTCCACTTGTTTGCCATTCTTTTATTCAACAGGACCATGCGTTGCTAATGGACTACCGGATTATGAAACCCAGCTTGAAGCGCAAAATGGCACAGCAAGGAATATTGTAAAGTCGTATTACTGGTTTACTGAAGATCAGGGACTTAAGCAAACCATTGTTCAGAAGATCTATCTGTATGTGACACGCCAGTAGGTCATCTACTGATTATAACAAAAATTAAGGATACAGAGCCAAAGAGAATCTAGGTGATATATGTAATATTAATTTCTCTTACATCAATTCGTTGAGTACAGCTCAGGAAAACTAAATTCAAATAGAATCAAACCATTGTTCAGGAGATCCATCTGTATGTGACACGCCAGTGGGTCTACTGATCATTACGAAAAACAATGATACAAAACCATAAAGAACGTAGGCGATAAGTGTAATATCCATTTCTCTTACATCAATACATTTCAGCTTAGGAAAACAAAACCAAAAAAAGAATAAATCCTCAAAATAGAATCAATACATGGCAAAAAGTATTCAAGATTATTCAAAGTATAAGTATGAGTATCCAAAGCTCATGGACAGAGAAATAGTTGTATTATATGAGCTTTCAGTTTTCCACAGAGTGTACTAACCTTTCTAAAAGTTTCATATTTTCGGAAATGAGTAATCGTCTATCTCCACAGGGAGGTGGAAATTTCCACAAATCTAGTGGTGTCAGCATATCGATGGAAGTAGAATGTTTCCCTTGCTTATGGCGATGCCAGTATAGCTTAGGTCATTGCTCCACTTAATTGGAGCCCGTCTGAGGGTGTCCTAGCTGTGCAAGTGTATTAATCTTATAAAATAAATATGCGGAAAGTTCCACCGTGTCATTTATTTCTATATGCATGGAACATGAGTAACATATGTGCATTAAAATCTTTTTAAATAAAATTCCATTTTTCTTTATTTTCGTTCCAAAGTCATTTAAACACTATGGTTTAACCACAGCTAATTATAATGGCTATAGTTACAAAATTCTACATTATATATGGATCCGTTCAAACTTGTGCATAGAGAATAATTACATGGATGCATGTGCACACACACAAACACACACATACACACTTACACAACATATGGTATATATATATATATATATATATATATATATATATATATATATATATATATATATACATATATATATATGTGTGTGTGTACATATATACATATATGTATATGTACATACAGTATATATATATAATCATATATATATATATATATATATATATATATACATAATATATATATATATATATATATATATATATATATATACATATATATATATATATATATATATACATAAATATAAATATATATATGTGTATATGTACATGCAGTATACAGTATAAATATATATATATATATATATA
>NC_090753.1:90467146-90477146 GCF_036898095.1 Palaemon carinicauda | reverse complement strand
ATATTGTGGTAGACCCCATCTTCAGATTATAAAGGATACTGATGCAAAAAAAAAAAAATTAAAGTTAATAAAGGTATATAAAAGAATATAAATTATACAGTATAAAAGTATTGAACATGAAAGAATAATTTCAATGTATATAGATAAAACCAAAATAAAGCAGAAGATAGAAAGACCATACAGTACATCATAAAAAAAAATATAAAACTGTGTCCTTCCTTTCATGGTATTCGAGTCCTTATCAATTCTATCCAGTGATATACAGCTTGCCTCTGCGTAACAACAACATACGCTTCATTGTGCGTTGCTATTCAACGCTGGTTTATCCTAACCGACCAGAATTTTTGCACAGTACCCAATCCATTCCGCGCCAGTAGGCCTAAATCAAAATGCCTGACCGCAAATATCAAAAAGCATAGCATATCCCATTGCAACACAAACGTCAATGTATCAATAGAAAATAAAGAAATAAATATAGAAATAAATATTCTTTTTGAAACTGTTAGCAAAGTTTTTGCAACCACATTTTTTTCCACCAAAATCGGAATCATTTTGCTGCAAAAGGGGTCAGCTGTGAACAATGCCAACTCGACTGACATAAGAGTCTGAAATATGGCGATGATACATAACAGTTTCTCTTCCAGGTGAACAACTGGTATGATTATTTCATTAAGTGGTGCATGATCAAAGAGAGGAGGGGGAGTGGCTTTTAGGGGAATAGGAGGGGGAGGAGGAGGAGGAGGGAAGGGGGGATGTCCCCGTCTAAATTTTGAATCGTGTGGCATAAGTTGGGCGAATTGCAATTTCATTTAAAATATTTTTACCCCAGAATAATTATACGCAATTTGTCCTCAATTTTACCGTTTTTGTCAGTACAAATGACTGTATTTAGCTATCAAAGGCAGTTTACCAGAGTACAGAGACAGATGCTAAAGAGTTTGAAAGGGAGGTTAAATTATTTTTCCTTCTTTTACTGCAAACCATGAACTACAACAATCAACTTCCCACCACCCCCGCTGAGCTCAGGAGACCCTAGGGGAAATTTGAAAGACTAAACAGAAAAATACAATTCCATGTCGCTGGTCAAGAGATTTAAGCAATGCTTCTGAAATGGGATTATATAGTTTTTTTAATATACCTATTCATATTAAATGACTTTTATTCAACTGATGTTCTTTTAAGGCCGGTTTACATAGGGATAGTTTACTCAGCAAACTATCCCCGTGCAAAGGCAGACAGTGAACTATCCCAGAGTAAACCAGCCTTTATGGAATATAATTATTAACCAAATAAACTCTGACTGCGGCCTCCCATCTTCAACTAACCACCCAGTACGGTTCGACATACTAATTCCGCTCGAACTCGTTAGTTCCATAGGTTGCTGTAACCTCACTATCTCTGTGACCTAAGGATGAGAGATTAAGGGAGCCTATAGGTCTATCTGCTAAGTCACCAGCCGCCATTGCCTAGTCATCCTTGGTTCTAGTTTGGGTGGAAAGGGGGCATGTGCTCTTATCATATGTATATATGGTGTGTCTCTAAGGTATTGTCCTGCTTAAGGAGGCAATATCACCGCCCCTTGCCTTTCTCATTCATGAGTGGTCTTTAAACCTTTGAAACACCTCACTCTGGAGGAGTGTACCTAGCCACACCCTTACTGTACGATGTGTTCCTTTATCTAGCCCTGTCCACCATATCTGCCATGTCTCCCTACGCTATCTGTTTGGTTACTAGCCATGAAGTAAGGGTGTGACAGGGTGAATTTCCTCGCCGTGAGGTGTAGCAGGGAATTTTGAGTCCGACTGTATATAATTTGCTTCCTACGTCAAAAATTTTCTTAGGAAGTTAACCCAAGTCGTCTGTCTGATTATTTTTTCCAAAATCTGTTTAAAGAGAGAAGTTTAAATATTGATTGCTTATTAAAGAGGAATTAATCAAGTTGTTATTTTAGGTCAAGAAGAAAAGGTGGTCAAGTTCAGTGAATGATGAGTTGCTCCGAGATGAATTAATTACTGAAATATATTTCTGGAGGTTTTACATTCGTTTCATTTCTTGCATTTTAAAATAAGAATTCTGACAGCCCGAATCTTTTTAACAGATGTCGTCGCTCCCAATAGCGTCCAGAATTGTACGACAGAGAGAGAGAGAGAGAGAGAGAGAGAGAGAGAGAGAGAGAGAGAGAGAGAGAGAGAGCTCTCCGCCTCTCATTTTTAGGATCAGAAAAAAATGGTGAGAAATTGTGAGGGGAAAAAAGGAGAAAGGCGAGCAGGAAACAAAAAGGATTTCCTGGTGAGAACGAACGAAATGGCGGGTTAGAATTGGTGGAAATAAGACCTCTTATGTGACCTGACACTTTGGAAAAGAAGAGTAGACGACCTGGTGAAGGGTAACAGAAAATGGGCCTCTGAGAAAAAAATCCACTGCAAGAGTTCTTGCGGAGGCAACGCGAAGGAAGGAAAGCACTAATAGTAACGGGTTTGTGTGTTAATGGGTGTATGCGAAAGGGTTAAAAACAAAGGGAGCTTGTAACACTGGGAATGAGTGAGGGTTATGTAACTGTTTCATGTCTTTGTAACACGGAAAGAGGGCCAGGTGAAGATATTTGAAGTGTAGTTTGGAAATGAAGTGTTCTCAAGTTTAAGAAAAGCGCAAGGGCTGCTTTAGATTGGTTTGCTGTATAGCATATAAGAGAGAGAGAGAGAGAGAGAGAGAGAGAGAGAGAGAGAGAGAGAGAGAGAGAGAGAGAGAGAGAGAGAGAGAGAGAGAGGTATCCCCCTCAAAACAACTATTTTCTGTGAATGAATTTGTCTCAGAAAACGGCAAACGGTATAGGGGTAACCACGATAGAATATTTGATTTATGACTAACATGCTATATAAAATGGTTATTTATCAAATATAATTGGTAAATAAAGTTAGTATCACCTGACTTTATCTTAACACAATATAATGCTACAGCTGTAGAGTTATTGGATCCTTTGACTGGGCAAATAATACTGCATTGGATCATGCTCTTGTTACGGCTCATTCTTCCTCTGGCAACACATACACCAAATAGTCTGGCATATTTTTCATATATTCTTTTCTTTCCTATTACACCTGAACTACACCAGTATAATCAAAAATTCTTCTTCAATCAAAGGGTTAACTACTGCGCTGTAATTGTTCACTGGCAACTTTCCACTTGGTAAGGATAATAGAGAATCTTTAGGTATGGTAAGCAACTCTACCAGAAGGACACTCCAAAATCAAACCATTGTTCTCAGTCTTGGGTAGTGTCATAGCATCTATACCGTGGGTTTTCACTGTCTTAGAGTAGAGTTCTCTTGCTTGAGGCTACCGTACACTCAGGCACACTATTACATATCTTTTCTTGTTTCCTTTCCTCACTGGACTATATTTTCCATATTGGAGCCATTGGGCTTATAGCATCCTACTCTTCCAACTAGGAATATAGCTTAGCTAGTACTAATATTTAAGTATAAATGTTTTAAATATCATTGCCTTCTCTCTCTCTCTCTCTCTCTCTCTCTCTCTCTCTCTCTCTCTCTCTCTCTCTCTCTCTCTCTCTCTCTCTCTCTCTCTCTCGACATCCAATAGGAAAGAAATGCCTTAAACGTTGAAAATAGGGTAAAAAAATATCAAATGATTTAAGAATGGATTACAATGTCATATATACAATACACCCCAAACTTATTTCAAGATATATTATCCACCCCCAACCCCCAACCCCCCCCCCCCCCCACCAAAAAAAACAAAAGAAAAAAAAACAAAGATCTAGTATGAAATCCATCACATTTTGGGGAAAAAAAGTATGAAATGAAAACCTAAAAATACAGATTGAAATCGCGTAGAACTGAAATGCAAATTACCACCAATCAACGGAACAAAATATTGAAATACCTAAAGGTAATAAAAACATAGAATATTCAGTAAACAATACGACGAGTTCCGAGTCGAGGTCAAAGGTCAAGCATTAAATAAACCAGGTCATTTGAGAGATACTATACAAAACTCAATGAATATCATACGACATTCCCCAAAGTCAGCTAAGCACGCAGAATTGGTTAAATGAATACCATTTATAAATAAAAAAAATCAAAGGAAAATATATAGGCATAATAGAATATGTTGGAATACCAATCAACCCCGCGCCCAATTAACTAGCTTTCTTTTTTCTTTTTTTTTAATTAAAACAAGTTTTTATGTCAATATGTAACTGTTGTCGTTTTAAATGTTTTTTTTTTCATTGTACGCAACACAATGATTTTTGTCAATAAAAATATAAGCTCAAAAGCCCTCTTCACAGTGATTAATCGTAAGCATATATTTTTGGAAATTATTATTGTCAAAACTATTATTATTATTATTATTATTATTTTTATTATTATCATTATTATTATTATTATTATTATTATTATTACATGTATACTCGACCCGTCAAAAATTACTTTTAAATATTTACATATATATGTGCACACAAGCACACCCCTCTCAACAGGGCATGACTACCTCCTCTTCCCCCTACCTGAGGGATGGAAAAAAGCTGCGTGTTATCGATATATATATATATATATATATATATATATATATATATATATATATATATATGTATATATATGTGTGTGTGTGTGTGTGTGTGTGTGTGTGTGTGTGTGTGTGTGTACCCAGACGCTTGCTCTTTATCATATAAGGAAGATTATTATCATTATTACCTGAAAGGAGGCTATGTTTTACCGTCTGTTTGTGTGTGTGTTTGTTTGTGAACAGCTTCCTGGCAACAATCTTAATCGTAGAGTAACGAAATCTGCAGCGAAAAACTGTTATGTAAGAAGCTGGAAATTATTAAATTTTGGAAGGTCAAGATCAAAGGTCAAGGTCACGGTCAAGCAAAATGTCAATTCACGTCACATCGTTGACAGAGACTTCAAATGTGGTTCATATGTTAAGGTCACAGGTCAAGGTCAAGATCGAGCAAAACGTAGAAAAATAAGCTGCCGCAGCGGAGGTCTGCTCTCTACATGGTGCCCCTCTAGTTATCATTATTGTTATGTAAAATTGTACCATTTATCTACCCCGAAATTTGTGAGATACTTTTCATGTTCTCATTCAAACGGAATAAAGCAAAAATTCCACTAATTTTGTTAAGCTTTGCTCACGTAAAAAAAAATGTGTATCCTATACTCTCTCTCTCTCTCTCTCTCTCTCTCTCTCTCTCTCTCTCTCTCTCTCTCTCTCACACACACACACACACACACACACACACACGACATGAAAATCGACGAGTCTTGGTTAAAATAAAACATATTAACAAAATCATCATCCCATTGTTTGAATAAACGATTGAATGAGTGAATAATAATTCAAATTTAAACATTTTCTTCAAAGTAGAAACAATAACATAGCATGGCCTCTGCTACAAACGAAACATTTAGTAAAGTAATTAACTCACTGATCAAAGAATTCCTATGCCAGCAAACGCCTCGTTGCTTCAACTCTCATAAAATTAACCATCAATAAATTCCGAATGCTTAATCGCATGTCATTCATTTCATGCAATCACCAAAGCGACTTTCATACCATCACCCAAAAATCCCTAGTTATTTCTTTTCACCGAAATGTGTGAGTGTGGTGTCAATTTTTTTTCCCCAAGGTACCATAAATCAACGTCAACTCCCATTGATGACCGCAAGACACGCGGTGTTCACAATTACGTTTGTTATTCATTCTCATCCATTCTGTTTATTCTTTTTCTCCATTCCCTTTACCCTATTTGAAAATGCCGAGATCATAAGGTCTTTGGTACACCATTAAGAATAACTACAAGGCAGATGGTATTCACTTCTAAAGAAGCTACCAGTGAAACTAAAATTTTACGAACGATGGATCTTTTGAAAAAGTTTAAAAGCGTTCTTCTTTAAAGGCGAGAAAACTAATATACCGAAGCCTTGATCAAATTCATATCACTGATACATAAAGCAAAGGTATTTTAATTTTACAAACTGCAAAGAGACTCGCTATGATCCTTTGACCGACCATGATAGACTCCCAAAATATTTTCCAAGGCCGTGTGCATTATTAAAAGGGGTTGACATGCTGGTGAACATTCTGTGTAGGTGCATCGTAAGCTTTATTAACAGAGGAGTATCATGGGTGATTAAGCAGTTAAGGTATTAGAATATATATATATATATATATATATATATATATATATATATATATATATATATATATATATATATATATATATATAAATATATATATATATATATATATATATATATATATATATATATATATATATACAGGTATATATATATATATATACAGGTATATATATATATATATATATATATATATATATATATATAAATATACCTGTATATCTATATCTATATATATATATATATATATATATATATATATATATATACAGGTATATATATATATATATATGCCTGCATATATATATATATATATATATATATATATATATATATACTGTATATACATATATATATATATATACATATATATATATATATATATATATATACCTGTATATATATACAGGTATATATATTTATATATATATATACCTGTATATATATATATATATATATATATATATATATATATATATATATATATATATATATACATATATATATATATATATATATATATATATATATATACCTGTATATATATACAGGTGTATATATTCATATATATATATATATATATATATACCTGTGTATATATATATATATATACAGGTATATATATAAATATATATACCTGTATATATATATATATATATATATATATATATATATATATATATATATATATATATATATATATATATATTTATATATACAGGTATATATATATATAAATATATATACCTGTATATATACAGGTGTACAGTATATATATATATATATATATATATATATATATATATATATATATATATATATATGTATGTATCGTCGTCGTCGGCGCCCACTCGTGTCCGAGTATTGGGTTCTGTCGTTAGCCATCAGCCTCCTATCTATGGGGTGGGTGCTTATGCCTGATGTGGCTGTTAAGTCCTAGTCTGTGGTGGAAGAGTCGCGGACAGTGTTCACAAGGGAGGGTAGGTGGTGGGCGGGGCTGTTCTAATCGCTCTCTCCTTCTTCTCCTCCTAGCCTCCTCATTTTGTCTCCTCCTCTCCTCGAAGTCCACGGTGCCATGGTGTACTGTACTCCTCCAGGTTTTCCTGTCCCTGGCTGTTTCTTCCCATGAGGAAGGATCGATGTCAGTTAGAGCCAGGGTGCGCTTCAGTTGATCTTTAAAGCGCATTTTCGGGGCTCCTCGTGGACTGGTGCCCTGGGTCAGTTCTCCGTAGAATATTTTCTTTGGGAGCCTAGATGGCTCCATCCTATGCACGTGTCCTATCCAGCGGAGGCGGTGGTGGATGATGGTGGCCTCCACGCTGGACAGCGAGGCACGTTCTAAGACTTCAATGTTGGTGGTGTGGCTCTCCCAGGGGATTTTCAAGATCTGCCTCAGTTTCATTTGTTGGAAGCGTTCTAGGTTTTTAAGATCGTTACTATATAGCGTCCATGTTTCACATGCATACAGGAGCGTGGAGAGGACTACTGCCCTGAACACCATTATTTTGGTGGTCATTGTCAGTGCGTGGTTGTTAAATACGCGGCGGTTGAGTCGGCCAAAGGCGGATTGGCTGCCCTGATCCTGTTCTCCACGTCCTTTTTGCTTGTGGGAGCTGATGTTAGGATGCTCCCTAGGTAGGAGAACTGGTCCACCTGTTCTAACGGTTGGTCATTCACTGTGGTATTGAAGTTGGGGAGCATCAGTCCTGGTGGATGTTGGACGAGGGTCTTGGTTTTATCTGAGTTGACTTGCATCCCAAAGCATTCGTAGGCAGAGTTGTATGCATCAGCTAACGACTGCAGGTCCTCTGCCGTCTGACCTGGGGTGGCATTGTCGTCAGCATACTGCAGTTCTCGCACTGCACACAAGGTGGTCTTGGTTCTGGCGAGGAGTCTAGTGAGGTTGAAAGCGCCTCCATCCATGCGGAAACGTAGGTCGACTGAGGGTGTGTCTGGGGGAATCTCGTTGAGCATTGCTGCGGTGTATAGCGAGAAACACGTCGGGGCCAGAACACAGCCCTGCTTCAGGCCGCCGTTGATGGGGAATGGGTCTGAAAGAGAGTTCTGGTGGCAGACTCTCCCAACCATTCCGTCATGGAGGGCACGCACCAGCTTGACAAAATCGGGTGGGCAGCCATATCTTTTGAGGACAGCCCACATGGCAGGTCGAGGTACTTTGTCGAAGGCCTTTTTCAAATCCCAGAAGATGAACATTATGGGCTGTTGTTGTTCGAGGCTCTTCTCTTGTAGTTGTCGCGCACAGAAGATCATGTCTATGGTCCCGCGGGAAGGTCGAAAGCCGCACTGGGACTCTGGCAAGACGTCTTCTGCGAGAATAAGGAGGCGGTCAAGGAGAATCCGAGCGAAAATCTTACTCGCGATGCTTAGGGTGGTCCAGTGGTGCTCGACAGTGGCCTGACCCACAGGGTCTGCGAGGTATTGTTCACAGGCCTCCTTGTAGTTCTGTTACACCTGTGGGTTGCGGAGCTTACTACAATCAAAGCGTTGGTGTGGTACGCTGTCAGGTGCCCTTCTGGGTGGTCGTAGGGTCGTCACGGAGAGTCGGGAGATGAGGAGTCTGTGGTCCGTCCAGCAGTCGTCCGCTCCGGGCATGGATCGGGTGATGCGGACGTCTCCTCGGTCTCTGGCTCTGGTCAGGACGTAGTCCAGGGTGTGCCAGTGTTTAGACCGTGGGTGTCTCCATGTGGTCTTTTGTCGCTTTGGTAACTGGAAGATGGTGTTGGTTACCACAAGTTGGTGTTCTGCACACAGACCCAGTAGGAGTTGGCCATTGGCGTTGCAATTTCCAATGCCATGGCGGCCGATGATTCCCTCCCACAGGCGATGGTCTTTGCCTACTCGGGCATTAAAGTCGCCAAGCACAACGAGCTTGTCATTGGCGGGCACTGCCTGGATGGTGCGGTCGAGCTGGGTGTAGAAGGCAGCTTTGTTATCATCGGTTGAGGTCATAGTCGGAGCGTAGACAGAGATCAGGGTGAGATGTCTGTCCCGCGTGATGGGGATGCGGACAGTCATCAGGCGCTCACTGATGGCCTTGGGAGCGAGGTTGTGCTGCTGCACTAGCTGGGAGCGGATGGCGAAGCCGACACCGTGGATGCGAGGCTCCTCTAGGGCCTTGCCTTTCCAGAAGATGGTGTAGCCTGTTCCAGCTTCCCTGATGTTGCCCTCTTCGGGTAGTCTGGTCTCGCTAAGAGCCGCCACATCAACATTGAAGCGGGCTAGCTCCTTGCAGACGAGGGCTGTACGTCGTTCCGGGCAGTTGGTGTTCGTCACGTCTTGAAGGGTGCGGATGTTCCACGCACCTAAGGTTAATATTTTTTTCTTGTTATTTCGACCGCATTAGTGGGATGTCCGCCAGCCGCGGTGAGCTGACCAGACGGGTTTGCCGTGTCCGATGTTTACCCCACCTTTTCTAGGGGCCTCCCCATGTGGGGTGGGCTGCGGTGTCCTCAATAGGCCAGCCCAGTCACGAGTCAAGCTGCCGAACTCTGGTGTCACGGCACCGTCACCAGAGAGCGACTGAATCTTAGACTCGCCGCCTGAGTGCAGTCGTGGGCTAAGGGCTTCCAGCTATCCAGGCCTGCCCCCTTCACCCACAGTGCTGTCGCCTCAGGACTTGCTGGTGGTGGTGATGATGATGATGGTGAGAAAGAGATGAAGAAGGGTGGGAGAAACGACAGAATGCCAGTAGCTAGGTATATTGTTTTGGGTGGTCGTGGCTTTGCAACGGCCACGCACACACACTTGGCCCACATCATTTTCACCGCGGCTCAAGACATATGAGACAGGCGGCTTCTCCGATGTTGGTTGCATCGG
>NC_090753.1:90459646-90464646 GCF_036898095.1 Palaemon carinicauda | reverse complement strand
TGGCCCATTACTTTTCATACTATATACACATGACATGACATGCAGATGATGCTACTCTCTTTGCATCAATTCCATCCCATGAATGTAGATCTGGGGTTGGTGAATCCCTTAATAGATATTTAGCTAAAATTAGTGCATGGTGCAAATTATGGGGTATGAACTTGAATCGTAACAAAACTCAAAGTATGATTGTAAGTAGGTCAAGGACGGTGGCTCCTCAACACCCGGATCTTAGTATTGATAATGTTTCTTTAAATTTGTATGACTTAAAATTTTAGGTGTGATTCTCGACAGCAAATTTACTTTTGAGAAACACATTAGGTCTGTCTTCTTCAATTGCACAGAAAATTGGCTTATTGAGAAAGTCTTTTAAGATTTTCAGTGATCAATCTATTCTGAAGAAGTGTTTTAATTCTTTCATTCTACCTTCTTTTGAGTATTGTTCTCCTGTCTGGTGTTCAGCTGCTGATTCTCATCTTAATTTGTTGGACAGAAACTTACGGTCTATTAAATTTCTTATTCCTGATCTAGATATTAATCTCTGGCACCGTCGTTCAATTAGTTCATTATGCATGTTGGATAAGATTTTTCATAACTCTGACCATCCTTTACATTCAGATCTCCCTGGACAATTCTATCCTGTTCGTAATACTAGGCAGGCAGTTAATTCTAATAGCCAGGCCTTCTCCATCATGAGGCTCAATACTACACAGTATTCTAGAAGTTTTATTCCAGCTGTTACCAAGTTGTGGAATGATCTTCCTAATCGGGTGGTTGAATCAGTAGAACTTCAAAAGTTCAAAGTTGGAGCAAATGTTTTTATGTTCACCAGGCTGACATGAATTTTTTTTATAGTTTATATAAAAATATCTGTTTTTGACGTTGTTAATAGTTTATGTAGGACATATCTATTTTGACGTTACTGTTTTAGAATGACTTATTTTCAACTTGTTCTCATCATTTATTTATTTCCTTATTTCCTCTCCTCACTGGGCTAATTCCCTTTATTGGAGACCTTGGGCTTATAGCATCTTGCTTTTCCAACTGGGGTTGTAGCTTGGCTAGTAATAATAATAATAATAATAATAATAATAATAATAATAATAATAATAATAATAATACGTCCTTATAAATGTCTGAGGTTTGACCATTTCATCACCACGCTGGCCATGGCACATTGGTGATGACGGGAGACTTTAGTCTGATCGCCCACAGCAAACCAACCTAGTATGGGTTGCCCTGATTAGTGCAGCTTTGCTAATCATTACTCACCCCGTAGTTGCTGGTCACGGCATTACGCAAACCTTTTCACCAAGTTAAGGTATCCCCACTCAGAAAGGAATATATATATATATACATATATATATATATATATATCATATATATTCTGTATATACATATATATATATGAATATGCATATATATATATAAATATATATATATATATATATATATATATATATATATATATATATATATATTCCTGTCACGCTGAGGTGCAACCACTCGGAAACAACAATCTCCCACAAACTGCCCAAACCGCTGTGAGTAGCGAGTTGGGCTGTGAAGGGTTGAATCTGAGTGTGTGTGCGTGCATATCTATCTAAATATTCAGCCGTCATTGTTGACGGGTACATACATTAGTTTGAATACACTTGCTATCCATTAACAATGACTTCCCTAAGGTCAGATTACCTCTAAAGTGAACTCTATTAACAGCAGCAGCAGCATTTACATATTCGGTTCATTACTGGCACCAAGACCTTACGACAACTGTACGATACATTACACAGCAAATGTATGATCGCATCTCATTGAAACCAGCAATTTTTTAACGTCTACGAAAGTAATCCCAGAGAAACGCCAGCTCAGTCGTACCCAACTATCGTGAAATGAAGTTGCAAGGAAGAGCTTACTAAAAATGGCAGTGATTGTTTTATGGCCCTGGGTAGATTAACAGAGGTGAAGTTTCCCCATCTAGAAGTCGAAACTTTCAGGCTAATAACTCTCTCTCTCTCTCTCTCTCTCTCTCTCTCTCTCTCTCTCTCTCTCTCTCTCTCTCTCTCTCTCAGTGAAACGTGGAAAAAACCCTCTCGATTCTTATTATAGTCTAAATGGGACAAGTTTTCCAATATCCCTTCTCTTGGAATTCCATCCGGGCTGACAGATGGAATGATTTGACTCTGGTCCAAAGGAGTTGTATGTCTCTTAGGGTAATAAGGCAGCAAATTCATGATTCATGAGGAGGCGTTATTATTGACGTCTAGAGGATTGGGAACGTCTGATGTTATAGTATTTATTGAACTCTCTATCTCTCATAATAGTTTCCTCTCTTTATGCTTTGCTATTTTGTAAAATATTTTCCTAATAATTTTGTCACCTTATGCTCTTCTATTTTGTTAACTATTTTCCTAATAGTTTTCTCTCCTTATGCTCTGCTATTTTGTAAACTATTTTCCTAATATTTTTCTCTCTTTATGCTTTGCTATTTTGTAAAATATTTTCCTAATAATTTTGTCACCTTATGCTCATCTATATTCTAAACTATTTTCCTAATAGTTTTCTCTCCTTATGCTCTGCTATTTTGTAAACGATTTTCCAAATAGTTTCCTCTCTATGCTCTACTATTTTGTAAACTCTCTCTCTCTCTCTCTTTCTGTTATTACTTGGACATACGAATTTCTCTCTCTCTCTCTCTCTCTCTCTCTCTCTCTCTCTCTCTCTCTCTCTTTCTCTCTCTCTCTCTCTCTCTCTAAGATATCCAGTGGATGTAGTGAACAGTAACACGTTAAACAATTAAAAAACAAGTTATAAAAGACCTCTGAACAAAACAATTCGCTCTACCGCGGATGGACTAAAAACCCTTGTAACTCTCTCTCTCTCTCTCTCTCTCTCTCTCTCTCTCTCTCTCTCTCTCTCTCTCTCTCTCTCTCTCTCTCTCTCTCTCTCTCTCTCTCAGTAATCATTTACAGTGTTCCTAAAAAGCGTTTTATCCCTTCACTGAATCACGTTCGAGGATGAACAGGCGTACTCCATTATACAATACATCAAGATTTTTTAGGTTTGCTCAAAGGGGCAGCCCCGAGAGATTCATGGACGAACATCTCCACGGTATTTGCATGCCTAGTTTCAGTCTGGCGAAATGAAGTCCCAGCGCTTTATCAATTATCTCCATCAACGGATTTGGCAAAGGGGTTAAGTTTCGACTGTGTCTGCGCGCGTATACATTTGCATGGAATCTCCATCAACAGCTGAGAGAACTTTGATGAAACCTTAGAGATTAATTAATTATTTGATTTCCCTAGTGGGCCTTTTGCAGTTTAAATTAAAAATAACTGATTTAAGAGATGGTTGAATATACATTTTATTTCTCTGGAAGACGAAACCCACTGTATCAAAGCTCACACATGTACATTTTTTCGGCATTCTTGTTCATATAAGGGAGAGGCTAACAAATTACCATAGTTGAGTTAGATTTCCAGTAAATATTTGTAGGAAGTAGGTTGGCCAGCACACCAGCCACCCATTGAGATACTACCGCTAGTGTGTTACTGGATCCTTTGACTGGCCAGACAGTACTACATTAGATTCTTCTCTCTGGTTACGGCTCATTCTTCCTATGCCTATATATAGTTTGTCTATTTGTTCTATATTCCCCTCTTCTCCTCATACACCTGATAACACTGAGATTAAAAAAAAAAAATAATTCTTCATCACTGCATTGTAAATGTTCAGTGGCTACATTCTTATTGGTATGGGTAGAAGAGACTCTTTTGCTATGGTAAGCAGCTCTTCTAGGAGAAGGATACTCTAAAATCAAACCGATGTTCTTTAGTCTTGGGTAGTGCCATAGCCTTCGTACCTTGGTCTTCCATTGTCTAGGGGCAGAGTTCACTTCCTTTAGGGTACACTCATGCAGGCTATTCTGTGTGAGAGATCTATATTATTGTTGATACTTGTCATAGAATATTTTATTTTAATTTTGCATTACTTTTCTTGTTTATTTCTTTGTTTCCTTTCCCTCACTGAGATATTTTCCCCTGTTGGAGCCCTTGGGCTTATAGCATTCCTGCTTTTCCAACTAGGATTGTAGCCTACCAATTAATAATAATAATAATAACAATAATAATAATAATAATAATAATAATAATAATAATAATAATAAGTGTATGTACTTGGAAACGGAATATAAAGGCCTGGACTACTTGGATAATACTGGAAAGATAGAACCTTAACATCCAGAAATGGAAAGAAAGTGTGCAAGATAGGTGTGAATGGTGCAAGCCATGTAAGAGGATTTGATGACTTACTGATGAACCTCCTGTGTTCATATAAGAAGCAAATAATATTGTGAAAGTATTACAGCAACTCTAAGACTCACTTCACATGAGTGAACAGATACCGCTTAGGTTGTTTCAGCGTGGATTAGAAACAATGAGGATCAATTAGAGTTCAACTATGGACGCTCGGAAGAATTTCCGAGCGATAATTTTCCCGAGCGGTAATTTTTCCGAGCGGTAGTGATTTACTAGCCACGTGCACTGCTAATCCGCTCGGTTCCAGGGTAGCGGCTTATAGAAACTACGATGCTGCTCGGGGAAAATCCTCTCGTGAAACCATGCCTCCTAACGAGCGGAAAATATTTCCGCACGGAAAAAAAATCCGATCGAGTGAAGCGAGTCTTCGCAGTTGAAATACGAGTACAGCCATTCACTAAAAAAAAAAAAAAAGCAGCATACCATCTGCTGGCGCACGTTCTGTTACAAAAATAGTAATAATAACCTTCCCTTACCTCAGTAAATTGGACCAATCATACGTTTCGACGCAAACCCGTAAAGCTGAAGTCAGACGTCATTATCAACGCAGCAAGTCTTCTTCCTCCCTTCTCATCTCCTCCTTCTCGTTAGCCAGTAACACCTTTATCGCACAGGAGAGAGGAGAGAGGAGAAGGAGGCAATGTCCTCCAAAACCTCATTTAACTTCGCCTGAACTTTTAATAT
>NC_090753.1:90447146-90454646 GCF_036898095.1 Palaemon carinicauda | reverse complement strand
ATTTTTTACTTGAGAAATTAGGGCGATGAAGATTTATTATATAATGAAAAGGATTCTTTTTTTGCTGAAAGAGAATGGGCAATGTTCCTAAGCTCATTCCTCTTCTTTTATCCGGGCCTGGCGCCGGTATCAATGCATGAAATCTCATGGAAGTGAATCCCGTTACCATTATAAAGTCTGGCCTACAAGAAGTTTTTACACGAAACATTTCAACACGTTAAGGTATACCCATTCAAAAAGGGATATACATTATATACACACACACGAACACACACACACACACATATATATATATATATATATATATATGTATATATATATATATATATATATATATATTATTATTACTATCCAAGCTACAACCCTAGTTGGAAAAGCAAGATGCTTTAAGCCCAATGGCTCCAACAGGGAAAAATAGCCCAGTGAGGAAAGGAAATAAGGAAATAAATAAATGAAGAGAACAAATTAACAATAAATCATTCTAAAATAAGTAACAACGTCAAAAAAGACATGTCATATATAAACTATTAACAACATCAAAAACAAATATGTCATAAATAAACTATAAAAAGACTCATGTCCGCCTAGTCAACAAAAAAGCATTTGCTCCAACTTTAAACTTTTGAAGTTCTACTGATTCAACTACCCGATTAGGAAGATCATTCCACAACTTGGTCACAGCTGGAATAAAACTTCTAGAGTACTGCGTAGTATTGAGCCTCGTGATGGAGAAGGCCTGGCTATTATAATTAACTGCCTGCCTAGTATTACGAACAGGATAGAATTGTCCAGGGAGATCTGAATGTAAAGGATGGTCAGAGTTATGAAAAATCTTATGCAACATGCATAATGAACTAATTGAACGACGGTGCCAGAGATTAATATCTAGATCAGGATTAAGAAATTTAATAGACCGTAAGTTTCTGTCCAACAAATTAAGATGAGAATCAGCAGCTGAACACCAGACAGGAGAACAATACTCAAAACAAGGTAGAATGAAAGAATTAAAACACTTCTTCAGAATAGATTGATCACCGAAAATCTTGAAAGACTTTCTCAAGAAGCCTATTTTTTGTGCAATTGAAGAAGACACAGACCTTATATGTTTCTCAAAAGTAAATTTACTGTCGAGAATCACACCTAAAATTTTGAAAGAGTCATACAAATTTAAAGAAACATTATCAATACTAAGATCCGGATGTTGAGGAGCCACCGTCCTTGACCTACTTACAATCATACTTTGAGTTTTGTTAGGATTCAACTTCATACCCCATAATTTGCACCATGCACTAATTCTAGCTAAATCTCTATTAAGGGATTCACCAACCCTAGATCTACATTCAGGGGATGGAATTGATGCAAAGAGAGTAGCATCATCTGCATATGCAACAAGCTTGTTTTCTAGGCCAAACCACATGTCATGTGTATATAGTATGACAAGTAATGGGCCAAGAACACTACCCTGTGGAACACCGGATATCACATACCTATAATCACTATGGTGCCCATCAACAACAACTCTTTGAGATCTATTGCTTAAAAAATCAATAATAATGCTAAGAAATTACCCACCCACTCCCAACTGTTTCAGTTTGAAAACAAGGGCCTCATGATTAACACGGTCAAAGGCAGCACTAAAATCAAGGCCAATCATACGAACTTCCCGACCACAATCAAGGGATTTCTGTACAGCATTGGAGATTGTATATATATATATATATATATATATATATATACATACATACATACAAACATATATTTTAAACAAGGAAAGTACATGATGGCCTGAAAAAAGAAGAGGGTCTTGGAAAAAGCTTTTGTTTCACGAAGAAAATTATATCAAGAGCTTTAAAAGTAAACAAAACAAGCTGTATGTGGCATCTATGAACCTTGAAAAAGCTCACCATGGAACTGATAGAGAAGAGTCTAATGTGGATGGTGCCATATAATTTCTAGTAGAGCTGATAAGTTTACAAGTTTCTATGATGAAAATGAAACATACGTTATCATAAAAGATGGGAGTGTAATTGGTTTGGTTTAATATTTAAAATGAAAGAAGGGTGTGTTGCCTCGAAGAAAGTATTGGTATACTATAATAGATGGGAGAGTGATTAATATGTACAGAAAATAGGCTGAAAAAGGTGTGCTGTCTCTGGAGGCGTTTGGTTGATGATAAAGACGGAGCGTGAAGGTTTAAAGGTTACTCATGAATGGCAAGGAATAGGGACAGTGACACTGCCCTGGTTAGCAGGACAATGCATTATAAACTGATCATATATACATATGATCAACACTCAAGCCACCTTGCCACCCAAACTAAGACCAGGGAGGGCCAGACTTCACTAAAACCCTAACTCTTACCTCACAAGGATGGTCAGGTTGTAGAAACTACAAGAAACTATCGAACTTGAACGGGACTCGAACCCCATTCCAGCTTAGCAAGTAATAATAATAATAATAATAATAATAATAATAATAATAATAATAATAGTACACCAGGCAGGGACGTTTCCAATTGCCTAGCAAAACCCATGTAAACAGGTGTGTTGTTTTCAAGGCAGTTTGTTATGCCATAATAGGCAAGAAAATGACTGGTGTAAAAATGAGATTACCCCCACAAGTATGTTTAAATTTCAATACTATTTACTATCTTCATGGATACATGGATATCCATGAAGGTAGCTGATGGAATATTGTGAGAAACAATGGTTAGTGAATGAAATGTATAAAAAACTAATAATTCTGTAGAACTAATAAGAGATAGGGAAGAGAAACCTTAGAGAGAGTTATTTAGTGTTTGAAGAGTTGGAGGAAAACTTTGTAAAAAGAAAAAAAAAATCATGAGCAAAATAAAATGAATGAGGATAAATGAAAGCCAAGATGATGGACAATGGAATGTTAACACAAAGGTAGAAGACTGCAAGTAAAATTGCATATGTTTTTAGGAGTAAATATATACTGTAAGCAGATGCTAAGCCAATAAGGGATTTAGAGATTTGCTCAAGCATGGAAAGTAGATGTCCGTGTGCAAAAGATTAGGATAAACAAAGTATTCAAGAAAGCCAAATAAAGATTGTATAAAGGAATGTTTATGTAAATTTCGTCTATGGAACTAACAAATGCAGGGTGATGCAAAAGAAAGAAAAAAAATAGTAAACTGAAGAGTAATATTGTATAAAAGTATAAGTCACATAAGAAAAAATGAAGAAAAGTTGATGTTTTGTAAATACATAAAAAGACTATTAATAAGGATCCGTTAAAGGATGGATCATGGACCTTTCGGATGGTTGTATCATGTGGAAAGAATGGAGAATAACAGGATGGTAAACAAAAATGTAAAATTTGAAAGTGTAAGAAAAAATGAGCAGGGAGGGAATGATGTGGAAGAGTTATTTCAGTAGTTTTATTGCAAAACTGAAGTTAGCAGCACAGTGGAGTGATAATAATGATAACAACAACAACAACAACAACAATAATAATAATAATAATAATAATAATAATAATAATAATAATAATAATAATAATAGTAATAATAATAATAAATTATCTATATAAAACAATGTGGGAGAATTTTTTTAAACGACATTAAACGCAAACTATAATGAAAAATAAATTTTCCCAACCCCCAAAAATAGAATAAAGTTAAATCTATAGAAAGTGACATTATGCAATAATTTAGAAGGACGTAGAGGAAAAACGCAGAAAAAAATAATTTCCACCGAAGTTACTTGGTAAAATAAATCTTCTTTTTCATCAGAAGAAATTCCACATCCAAAGGGTTTGTCAGTTAAATCCGAAGGGATTGCAGTGACATGGAGAAAGACTGTGGGGGAAGGAGGAGGTTGAATAACGGTGCATTACATTTGCGCGCATTGCCCCTACAATTGCGCTCTAAAACCATTACCATTGCGCGCATCTTTCCATTACTATTGCGCGCATGCATTTCTCAGGGTATTCCAGTAATCCCTGTTGTCAAACCCATTCCAAAGAGAACGTTAGTTCTTTAGATGTCAATGAATTTCAATGGATTTTAAGGTAGTTAAATTCTATTTATCTTTTTTTTTTCTTTTGCAAGGGGTTTTCATGTCAATGCATAATAATAGTTGTTGGCTCAACTAATTTTATGCCAGTTACATTCAATGTAGCTTTATTGTTTTTCATTTCCCTACGAAGTTTTTTTTTTTTTCAGGAGTCGATGTTTAGGTTACCGGTAAATACAGATTACATACAAGACATTTATTCACAAGAATGTTTATTATAATAAAAAATGAGATACATTTATGTATATATATAAATGAAAAACAAACTTAACAGATGTCTGTTCGTGCTGAATATCTAAAACCAATAGCCTTCAAAAACTGATATCGATTATGTTCCCCTTCCTGCATCTTGTTGAATTGATCCATTAGATAAGTAGTCTTTTCTCTCTCGCTTCGTCTTAGAACTGCAGGTGTGCCAAGCCCTCGCAATTTAATGTATGTTGTTGTTTGGATTTTTAAGATGTTATCTAAAAACACAGAAATTGATGGGTGAGGTGAATAAAATTGCTCATTGTAATGAGCATGGAACGATTCGGGGCCATTTGTTGTTCGACGTGCTTCAACTGACGGTCGTGATGCCCATAGAATTGGAGGATATAATGCCTCCGGAAGGATGTAATTGTCAACAACGTAATCTGCAAACTTAACACAGCGCTGATCATCTGGAATGTTTGCCATGAGTTCCTCAGCAAAACTGTCACCAACTTCCGCAGGATCAAGAAATGCTAAACCAAAAAACTGAGTTAGCCACAAGCCTATTTCCGATTCCTTGTCTTTATATTCAGAACTGAGGCCTATTTTCTGAATTTTTCTCCACCAGCTTTGGCCTAGATGGAATCTACAACACTGTATTATTACATTTGGGAATATAGACCTAAATGCATTATGCATAGCTACTTCAAAATCAATGTGAACGAGACTAGGTTTAAATTCAAGATTTCTATCTGTACACAAGGTGGAGATCATGCTAAGCAATGTAGAGTAAATTTCTTCGGATTTCGATGGTAATAAAGCAAACACAAGAGGTACATAGTGTCCCAGATTAAATCCATGAATAGTGTACAATTGCTCAAAATATTTTGGACAGCACTTGAAAGTTCCGTCCACAAAAATTTCACTAACTTTTGTACACAGTGCGAGGAGATTTGAATTGCATGACAATATTATAATTCCATGTTCTTTACTATTAAGCAAACAGAATTTTTCTTTCTTATTAGTTTCCAATTCCATGACGTCAAGAGCATCGTGAACATTCTCTCTAGATTTGGGTAAAGTTGGAAACTTTGTACGTCTTTTCCTGTAGATTGCCATTGTTAAATTTTTCAGATCTTTCACTTCCAGACTTTCGTCATCAACACACTGTAATTCGCTTCGAACTATTTTCATAGGTCTCGTGCTAATGTCATCAAACGCTTTCCTCTTCACAGATGCTCGGATAGCTTGAAGTTCAACTTTTTTGCTTTCTATCTCATGTGAGTGAATACACGTTCCACTGATTATAGTTGTACAGCTATCATCGGTTCTTAGCCTTCCTTTGCAGGTTTTCACTGTACAACGCCATGAAATTTCCGATGATTTAAGAATTCTGTCGATTCTGTATGTATATCCATCGTGAATCAAGGATTTCTTTCCTTTCTCGGTTTCAGATAGTGTGAATTCCATGATGCTAATTTCGGACTAAAAGAGAGAGCTATTGAAACTAACGTATCTTAATTCGAGTGAATGCATCTTATAAACTGTGAACTGTCATGGTGTCCGAAAGTGCTCGTTATCTTATCAAAACCATATGTAATAGGGTAGTTTGACAAGAAATGGCTGAAAGAAAAGAGGGGAAAAGAGGCGCGCAACAGTAATAAATTTCAGCGCGCAATCGTAACACTTCTTAATCCCTAAATGCGCGCAAATGTAATGCGCCCTTGAATAAAGACACGGGAATGAAAGAATAAGATGAAAGATAAGGTAAAAGAAAGTAAGAGATTGAAACCACTTGATGAGATGTTGCTTTTCCCATTGATAAATATTTCTTTTATGACAATGATGAATTTTCTGATTTTATTCTATAGTTAGAAAAATAAAAGCCTTTATAAATGACAAGTTTGTACAGAATACACATTGGCATTCAATGATACACCGACATTTAGTTTCTTTTTCTCTCTCTCTCTCTCTCTCTCTCTCTCTCTCTCTCTCTCTCTCTCTCTCTCTCTCTCTCTACACACACACACTCATATATATATATATATATATATATATATATATATATATATATATATATATATATATATATATATATACTGTAATGGAGGCTTATCATATGAATTTCCAGCAATCAGCGGAGTACTACAAGGGAATGTGTTGTCACCTATGTTGTTTATCCTCCTCATGGATTTTGCAATGCGTAGAACAGTCGGAGATGGTGGAGTAGGATCAGACTGGATTGGTGATAGGAATGTAGCAGACCTACAGTATGCTAATGATGCTGTCCTTGTTAGCAGAACACCACAAGATTTGCAATGCTTGCTTGCCAGAATGGATGAAATATCACAAGATGTTGGGCTGAAGATAAATAGAAGAAAGACAAAGATGATGAGAACAGAGTATGCAATAGAAAATGAAATATCATTGGAAGGAGAAAGGATATATAAAGTAGAATCATTTGAGTATTTAGGAACTATGATATCCAATACAGGGTCTTTAGAATTAGAGTTTAGTGAAAGATTTAAAAAGACAAATCAGTCAATAGCTAGGTTAAGTAAAATTTGGAAACCAAATCGCCTGAAATTACGTATAAAAACTAGACTATATATCAGTTTAGTGAGATCGGTGTTACTCTATGGACATGAGTAATGGTATGACAATGAAACAATCTCCAATAGATTTAGTAGATTTGAGAACAAAGCCCTCAGAAGGATACTGGGAGTTAAATGGCAGGATAGGATTAGAAATGAAACTACAAGAGAGATTACGCGAGTGCCATATGTGGATCAAATCATGATGAGGGGTACATGGAGATGGTTTGGACATTCTCTTCGCACTCCCCAAGAATAGACCCAGGCCTACATGGCTGAGGACTATGAAGCATGAAGAAGGAGATGATGAATGGAGAAGTATTGAATTAAAAGCTCAAAATAGAGATGACTGGCGAAATCTAATCAAGGCCCTTTGCGTCAATATGATGATGATGATGAGGATATATATATATATATATATATATATATATATATATATATATATATATATATATATATCTATATATGTATATATATATATATATATATATATATACATATATATATATATACATATATATATTCCCTTAAAAGTTAAATGACTAAAAACACATATTTTTAATACCTACTTATACACACACACACACACACACACACACACACACACACACATATATATATATATATATATATATATATATATATATATATATATATATACCTAGAATAGATAA
>NC_090753.1:90427146-90437146 GCF_036898095.1 Palaemon carinicauda | reverse complement strand
TATACATTCATAACAAACACACACATATATATATATATATATATATATACAAACAGTATATATATATATATATATATGTGTGTGTGTGTGTGTGTATATATAAATATGTGTGTGTGAGTGTGTGCGTATGTGTGTGAGTGTTTATGGAAAACTGTCCTTCACTTGAAATAAGCAATTTATTATGTTTATGTACACCCGATGCACAATTCCAAAACGCAGCATTGAAAATAACATTTAACATCCAAAAAAGAAAAAAGAAATAAATAAAGAAAATAAATAAAAATACGTATCCTGCAATGCTTTACGATTAAGATTTTATATCTGATGAAGTGTCAGATTTTCATTATAAACTTCATCATTATTAAAACCTTTAGAATATAAATGCCTACGCAGTTTCTAATCGCAAAGGTTCCAAATTTCATTATAAAAAAAAAAAAAAAAAACTTTGAGATTTCTTTTCTAATATTCAAAGATTTTAGTTTCGATCCATTTATATCGAATACTATTTCCATTGCTATATAAATTATTACTATTGCTATTGTCATAACTATTCATAATATTCATTCATAATAAAACGAAGTAATGAATAAAATGGATACTTACGTAAAGCCTCCAACACCTTCCGATGCAACTGGCCTTTAACTATCCGATCCTCGACTCTTTCACCAATAGACGATTTAATAAATAGAAGATATTTGACGTGAGATCAAAGGACTCCAGGTGAAACTAACTGCCCTTTAAGAGCAATCTTCTATTGCAATATTTTTCTATGAATATTACAGGATCTGATATTAAATACAAACTGTGAAGGAGGATTTATAAAAGCTGCCTTCAACGGAAAATAAAATAAAATGCGGAGATTCATCTCTTTGCGTTAAGATTAGTTTTTCTATCGGCTGTTATTTATATATACAAATGTGTTTATATATACATAAAAACATATACATACATACATACATACATACACACATATACATACTGTATATGTGTGTATGCATATACTGTATTATATATATATGTATATATATACGTATGTATACATATACATACAAGCATACATATATATGTATACATATACATACATATATATGTATACATATACATACATACATATATATGTATACATATACATACATACACACACATATATATATATATATATATGCTTTCACACTGCCTTTGAGTTCACAACCTTCTCTCGGCCCGTCACATTGGTGTCACTCCGGCGTCACCAATGTGACGGGACGAGAAAAGGTTGTGAACTCAAAGGCAGTGTGAAAGCAACTGAGTTCATTTATTATAGAACACTCTCCTTTATATACAAAACCTCAAGGCAACAGGAAATTACATGTTCGAGAAACAGACAATGTTACATAGGAGAAACGCAGACATGTTTATTCTGGTTCTTTTTAGTGCGAGGGAGGAGTGAAGATACAAGCCTAATATATACAAAATGAATTATGTACGATCGTGTGACACACGGTTGGTACATATCATAGGTGTATGTATCCAAGAACACACCGATGTGGTAACGTCCCTGACTGGTGAACGCAAGACTGGGGTTCGAGTCTCGCTTAAACTCGTTAGCTTCTTTTGTCGTTGCAATCTCACCATCCTTACCAGCCATGGATGGGGGGTTTGGGGGAGCCTATAGGTCTATCTGCTGAGTCATCAGCAGCCATTGCCTTCCGCTCTTTGGTCCTAGCTTGGGTGGAGAGGGGGATTGGGCGTTGATCATATGTAATATGATTAGTCTCTAGGGCATTGTACTCCTTGATAGGGCAAGGTCACTTTCCCTTGCCTCTGCCATTCATGAACGGCCTTTAAACTTTTAAACTGATCCATCACAAACATGCCAGAGATGAATGGAAGATACTGAAGTATTAATGGGGCATTTTCTCATCAACCTAGGAAGGTCTTAGTAGCGACTCGGGAATAAACCTTTCACCCTATGTCCTATAGCTAGAGTAAATCTTTCACCGCTGAGGATATCAACATTTGCACATCCTGGTGAAGATGGCTCGGGTCGAAGTGATATAAGCTTGGAAATGTGTTCAGCTGAGCCTCGATGAAAGTCATAAGGTGGTATTCGGATAGAATGATATTCTAGATATTTTAATGTTCCAGTATTGTTAGGCGAGAATTTAGAATATATATGAGGTGAGTGTGTGTGTATATATATATATATATATATATATAACGAACTACTAATTAGCTACGATGGTGAAGATAGGTTGATTTCAATTCTAAGTACAAAACACCTAAATTCGATAGGTATAAGTACGGAAGAATTGTCATTGACTTTTATCCTTCTTCGTGGCCAAGTGGTTTAGTCACTGTCTATACAGGCTTGCCGGACCAGGGTTGGATTCCCGACCGGGCACAAGCTTCTGTCTTTGTGTGATTTCGCCTGGGGCTCTGATCCCGAGGTCGTTAAGAGAATCCAGACATTAATGTATCAAAAATATATATGGCTTATTTGAATTTGAAAAACATGTCTAAATGTGCAAAAATTATCATATATAAATATATATATATATATATATATATGTATACATACATATATATATATATATATATATGTGTGTGTGTGTGTGTATATATATATATACAAATATAATCTATACAGTGTATCCAAGCCGTTAAAACTAACGTCAAAATATTTAGATATATATGCAAACACAAAGAGATTTAACCCTTCCCACCCCAAACCACTTTCTTAATTAAAACCCACTGGTTCGACAATATGGGGGAGAGTGTGGTTTCCGAGTATACCTCTCGGGGTACCCCCTCTCACCAGGATATGACTACTTCCTCTCCTCCTGAGCGTGGCAGGAAAGACACACACATATATATATATATATATATATACAGTATATATATATATATATATATACATATATATATGCTGTGTATATATATACATATATATATATATATATACATATATATATATATATACATATATATATACATATATATATACATATATATATATATATATATATAGTATATCATGCAGCCAAAAAGAAAATTTGCCAAACGATCAAACAGAAAACGAAATAAAAAAAATACATGACAAGTTTTTTTCATTAACAGATCAAATGTTTAAGTATTTCTAAACATAGAAACTTGTTTTTAAAGTTCGAAACTTGACAACTTAACGACATCGATAGAGCAAAGTTGATCTCCCCCCCCCCCCCCACCGATAAAAAATGGAAACTTTTCTATTACCCCCCCAAAAAAAATTGAGGCTTTCAGGTGAGGAGAAACTTTAAGACTCGCGAGAGAGAGAGAGAGAGAGAGAGAGAGAGAGAGAGAGAGAGAGAGAGTTGAAAGGATTTTGGATGTCTCAAAAACGTTTAGTCCATCCACGGAGAGTTCATTTGCTCTTTGGTAGAGCGGTTTAGTTTAAGCATTTAGAGAGTTCTTATGACCTTAGTCTAACTTTTTATTGAACTCGTTTACTGTGTTACTGCCTACTGCATTCGCTGGAAGTCTATTCCATTCATTTGCTATTTTGTATGTGAAGAAATTGCCCCATTGAGTGGTGTTGTATCTTTCAATTCCAGATTGTATCCGTTACCTCTGGACTGATTTGTGCTAAGCGTGAATAGATTATTGTAATCTACATTTATTCTTTTAAGAATTTTGAATGCCTCTATCAACTGTCCCTTTAGTCGTCGAGTTTGTAGATCAAATAAGTTCGAACGTTCCATCCTCCGTCTATATCTAAATTGCCTTAGTGTTGGAACTAATTTGGTGGCCCTAGCTTGTACTTCTTCTAGTCTATGTATATCCCTCAGAATACTTGGAGCCTAGAATTGGTTTCACTAGTGATGTGTACAGCTGTATTAATCTTTGTTTCTTTATTTGAATTGTATCTTTATGCAACCTATTAGTTTTTGTGCTTTCTTTCCAGATTTTATGCTATATTTGGTGAACTTCAAATCCTTGCTGAAAATAACACTGAGATGATCTTTTTGGTCCACACACTTTCTACTTAATTACCCAGCAGTGAGTAATCTGATTGTGGGTTACTATAATCTATGTGCATGACTTTACATTTCCCAAGGTTGAAAAGCATATGTCTTCTCTGGACCATTCTCGTAGCTTCATTAGATCCTCCCCTAAGGCTTCTACATCTGAGTTCTCAGCATTTATGCCTAGTTTAGTATCGTCGGCAAATTTGTCTATTCTACTAGTTAAACCTAAATCTATATCGTTGATATAGACCAGAAATAGCAATAGGTCAAGGACGGATCCTTGGGGTACTCCGCTTGTAACAGCTGCCCACTCTGAAGCTCCTCCACTGATTACAACTCTCTGTTATCTGTTTGTTAGGCAACCGGTTGAGTTTAGCCACGTAATATCGGCGGCTAATTGTTCCCAAGTTTGGCAGGAAGATGAAATATAACTTGTCTGATTTCACCCTCTTTCGGCCTTCACTTAAGGCTTAGTTTTGCTGTTTTCCAGGTCGTGAGTTTGAGGTTTGCCACTAATCTCCCATTACTAGCCGACATTTCCTTCGCCAGGTTCCCCAAACGTCAGAATTGCCAGGTTGGCCTTTTTCAAGCCAAAAAAAATCTCAAATTTGGCCTTGTTTAAATTGGTTGGCCTTTAGTCATATCATGAAAAAAGGTGGGCCTTAAATACTGTATTTTTTTGGCCTTTTTCTAACAATGGGTTGGCGTTTTAAAGCTGCTGTTGGTTAGAAGTTGGTCTTTTTTTCATTTAGAAAACTTGGCAACCCTGCCTAACGTACCCCTTCCCTCCCTCCCTCCAAAACCCCTAGACGAGGACGCCCCCCCCCCCCCCCCCTCTCAGATCCTGTATCCCCAGCATCGTCGGGAGAAGAGACGCGCGTCAAAAGGGTCCAATGATCCTCTTTATTTTTTCCTTGAGAAATTAGGGCGATGAAGATTTATCATATAATGAAAAGGATTCTTTTTTTGATGAAAGAGAATGGGCAATGTTCCTAAGCTCATTCCTCTTCTTTTATCCGGGCCTGGCGCCGGTATCAATGCATGAAATCTCATGGAAGTGAATTCCGTTACCATTATAAAGTCTGGCCTACATGAAGTTTTTACACAAACCATTTCAACACGTTAAGGTATACCCACTCAAAAAGGGATATACATTATATATACACACACACGAACACACACACACACATATATATATATATATATATATATACAGTGTATACATATATATATATACACATACATACAAACATATATTTTAAACAAGGAAAGGACATGATGGCCTGAAAAAAGAAGAGGGTCTTGGTAAAAAGCTTTTGTTTCACGAAGAAAATTATATTAAGAACTTTAAAAGTAAACAAAACAAACTGCATGTGGCATCTATGAACCTTGAAAAAGCTCGCCATGGAACTGATAGAGAAAGAAGTCTAATGTGGATAGTGCCATGAAATTTCTAGTAGAGCTAAGTTTACAAGTTTCTATGATGAAAATGAAACATACGTTATCATGAAAGATGTGAGTGTAATTGGTTTGGTTTAATACCTAAAATGAAACAAGGGTTTGTTGCTTCGAAGGAAGCGTTGGTATACTATAATAGATGGGAGAGTGATTAATATCTATGGAAAATAGGCTGAAAAAAGTGTGTTGTCTCTGGGGGCGTTTGGTTGATGATAAAAGACGGAGCGTGACTGGTTTGGTGTAATAGTTTTAAAGGTTTAAAGGTTACTCATGAATGGCAAGGACAAGGGACAGTGACACTACCCTGGTTAGCAGGACAATGCATTATAAACTGACCATATATACATATGATCAACACTCAAGCCACCTTGCCACCCAAACTAAGCCCAGGGAGGACCAGGCTTCACTAAAACCCTAACCCTAAGCTCACAAGGATGGTCAGGTTGTAGAAACTACAAGAAACTATCGAACTTGAACGGGACTCGAACCCCATTCCAGCTTAGCAAGTAATAATAATAATAATAATAATAATAATAATAATAATAATAATAATAATAATAATACACCAGGCAGGGACGTTTCCAATTGCCCAGCAAAACCCATGAAAACAGGTGTGTTGTTTTCAAGGCAGTTTGTTATGCCACAATAGGCAAGAAAATAACTGGAGTAAAAATGAGATCACCCCACAAGTATGTTTAAATTTCAATACTATTTACTATTTTCATGATGCACGGATATCCATGAAGGTAGCTGATGGAATGTTGTGAGAAACAATGGTTCGTGAATGGAATCTATAAAACACTGATAATTCAGTAGAACTAATAAGAGATAGGGAAGAGAAACCTTAGAGAGAGTTATTTAGTGTTTGAAGAGTTGGAGGGAAAACTTTGTAAAAAGAAAAAAAAAACCATGAGCAAAATAAAATGAATGAGGATAAATGAAAGGCAAGATGATGGACAATGGAATGTTAACACAAAGGTAGAAGACTGCAAGTAAAATTGCATATGTTTTTAGGAGTAAATATATAAACAGATGCTAAGCCAATAAGGGATTTAGAGATTTGCTCAAGCATGGAAAGTAGATGTCCGTGTGCAAAAGATTAGGATAAACAAAGTATTCAAGAAAGCCAAATAAAGATTGTATAAAGGAATGTTTATGTAAATTTCGTCTATGGAACTAACAAATGCAGACTGATGCAAAAGAAAGAAAATAATAGTAAACTGAAGAGTAATATTGTATAAAAGTATAAGTCACATAAGAAAAACTGAAGAAAAGTTGATGTTTTGTAAATACATAAAGAGACTATTAATAAGGATCCGTTAAAGGATGGATCATGGACCTTTCCGATGGTTGTGTCATGTGGAAAGAATGGAGCATAACAGGTTGGTAAATAAAAATGTAAAATTTGAAAGTGTAAGAAAATACCTGGGAGGGAATGATGTGGAAGAGTTATTTCAGTAGTTTTATTGCAATATTGAAGTTAGCAGCACAGTGGAGTAATAATAATAATAATAATAATAATAATAATAATAATAATAATAATAATAATAATAATAATAATAATAAATTATCTATATAAAACTATATGGGAAAATTTTCTAAAACGACATTAAATGCAAACTATAATGAAAAATAAATTTTCCCAACCCCCAAAAATAGAATAAAGTTAAATCTATAGAAAGTGACATTATGCAATAATTTAGAAGGACGTAGAGGAAAAAGGGAGAAAAAAAAGAATTTCCACCGAAGTTACTTGGAAAAAAATAAATCTTCCTTTTCATCAGAAGAAATTCCACATCCAAAGGGTTTGTCAGTTAAATCCGAAGGGATTGGAGTGACATGGAGAAAGACTGTGGGGGAAGAGGGAGGTTGAATAAAGACACGGGAATGAAAGAATAAGATGAAAGATGAGGTAAAAGGAAGAATGAGATTGAAACCACTTGATGAGATGTTGTAAGATTCCTCATGCTTTTCCCATTGATAAATATTTCTTTTATGACAAGTGATGAATTTTCTTATTTTATTCTATAGTTAGAAAAATAGAATCCTTTATCAATGACAAGTTTGTACAGAATTCACATTGGCATTCAATGATACACCGACATTTAGTTTCTCTCTCTCTCTCTCTCTCTCTCTCTCTCTCTCTCTCTCTCTCTTACACACACACACTCATATATATATACATATATATATATATATATATATATATAGATAGATAGATAGATAGATAGATAGATAGAATATATATATATATATATATATATATACTGTAATATAGGCTTATCAAATGAATTTCCAGCAATCAGCGGAGTACTACAAGGGAATGTGTTGTCACCTATGTTGTTTATCCTACTCATGGATTTTCCAATGCGTAGAACAGTCGGAGATGGTGGAGTAGGATCGGACTGGATTGGTGATAGGAATGTAGCAGACCTAGAGTATGCTAATGATGCTGTCCTTGTTAGCAGAACACCACAGGATTTGCATTGCTTGCTTACCAGAATGTTGGGCTGAAGATAAATAGAAGAAAGGCAAAGATGATGAGAACGGAGTATGCAAGGGAAAATGAAATATCATTGGAAGGAGAAAGAATTAATAAAGTAGAATCATTTGAGTATTTAGGAACTATGATCTCCAATACAGGGTCTTTAGCATTAGAGTTTAGTGAAAGATTTAAAAAGACAAATCAGTCAATAGCTAGGTTAAGTAAAATTTGGAAATCAAATCTCCTGAAATTACGTACAAAAACTAGACTATATATCAGTTTAGTGAGATCGGTGTTACTCTATGGACATGAGTCATGGTATGACAATGAAACAATCTCCAATAGATTTAGTAGATTTGAGAACAAAGCCCTCAGAAGGATACTGGGAGTTAAATGGCAGGACAGGATTAGAAATGAAACTATAAGAGAGATTACGCGAGTGCCATATGTGGATCAGATCATGATGAGGAGTAGATGGAGATGGTTTGGGCATGCTTTTCGCACTCCCCAAGAGTAGACCCAGGCCTATATGGCTGAGGACTATGAAGCGTGAAGCAGGAGATGTTGAATGGAGAAGTATTGAATTAAAAGGTCAAAATAGAGATGGCTGCCGAAATCTAATCGAGGCCCTTTGCGTCAATTTTATCATGATGATGGTGATGATGATGAGGTTATATATATATATATATATATACATACATATATATACTGTATATATATATATATATATATATACATATATATATTCCCTTAAAAGTTAAATGACTAGAAACACATGTTTATAATATCTATTTATATATATATATATATATATATATATGTATATATATATATATATATATCTATATATATATATATATACCTACGATAAATAACAGCACAATCATGACCAATTCATAAAGAAGTTCCCTTTGTATCAAATCTGATTAGCAGAAATCTGCAACAGCTTTCAAAGCCCATTAGCAAAACGAACAATTAATCTAATTAATTCGATTCCAAATAATCCCCATAAAGTCTGGCTTTTGGCTCTGGCGCTTAGCTGTGACGTAATTGGAAAAACCCTTTGGATTTAGAATATTATTATATTAAATATTCAATCTATAATTAGTTTACTTTTAACAGTTAGGATTCAAATATTTTAAGTTGAATAAGATGTTTATTCATTACTGCTGTGTCCATTTTGTTTAAATTAGCTGTCTTTAAAGACACAGTTCAAATATATTCTAGATATTCGGGAAGTTAAGAACTATCCTGAAGCTAATATTAGGGATTGATGTCACGCGGCTTATAGAAATCAGTTAATATCAAGGGGGCCCTTCATATGTTGCCGCTCGGATAAATTTCCGAGCGGTAGTGACTTACTAGCCGCGAGCACTGCTAACCCACGCGGCTCTAGTGTAGCGGCTTATAGAAACTAAGACGCCGCTCGGGGAAAATCCTCTGAACGAAAAATGTCCGGTTGTGAGAAGTGAACCAAAAGGTATATTGAAGCTTATAAGATGGGCTCAGCTCATGCCTGAGGACGCTAAGACTGAACTTAAGAATACAATGATAGTGTAATACTACTCCTACACACAAGAAGAATAATTAGATATTCTTTTCCCTTAAAACTAGAGCTCCAGTTTACTTAAGATTACCATTTACTAAATTCTTACTAAAGGAATGTTTTATATTCTTATTTTTAATTTTTTATCCTGAAGATTTCTTCATTGTTATATTTAGAAATAAATTATTTGGTATTAACACAGCAACTTTCATCGTTTGTTGGTCTCAACAGAGTATTTTCATTTGGGATTTAAATTAAATAAAATTAATAATCTAATCGTGATAAACGAGGTTGAATTCAATGTATTTCTCATTCAATTGTCGCCTCTTTGTCATTCAAGGTGATTACTTACTGGAATAATACTTGCAATATCAATAACTAGTTATTGCGTTTCAGTGCTATTTTCGTGTTTGATGTATTGTATCCATTAGTTATGCTAAGAAGATGAACAATAACAACAACAAACAAACAAAGACAACAACAACAACATGAATTACGTTAAAAGCGTTTCAGTGTTAATAGCAT
>NC_090753.1:90422146-90424646 GCF_036898095.1 Palaemon carinicauda | reverse complement strand
AAGATTTTTTCCATAAAAATTAAATTTTTTCGAACATATCATTCCAAACATTTGAGCTCAAATGCATGATAGTCATTTATCATATTTATCTAATTATTTTTTTATATTAAAAGAAAATAATCGTATGAATTATTTTGGCCTCATGCATAGATATAACAAAGTACTACTTCAGTTATATATAAAGTTGAATGGTTATATAAATGGATTTGCTCTGCAAAATCTAAATGAAAAATGGGCAGGAAATTTATGAATTTATAGGAATTTGTTTAACTATAGATATTTTTAATCGATCTATATTGAAATATTTTTTATGCTAAACTAATTTTGAAGTCGTTTTATAAGCAAATAACTTAGCATATAACTTACAATAATATTGAAACAAAATCTAAATAATGAGAAGAGCTACATAGTATAAAAAACTTATATATTTACGAAATATAAAGACATTTATAAAAGAAGAACAATTTAAAACACTTATAACTTCGAAAGCTTATCTTTGCAATGATATAGTTTCTTGTTATCCCCGCTACTCACTGTCCAATAAAGCATATCACCATAATTTTCTATATTACTTTAAATTCTCCAATTACGGGACCATGCCAGAGAGTAATTCCTGTGTGTTTCTTTTGCATTCCCTAATAAATTACTGCACATAAAATAAACGATGAATGTAATGTACATGTTAAAAAAACGTTAAATTATCTAAATTTCGAAAACAATTCTTGCAGTACAATTACGTTAATAATAAAGATAGAAAACCCTATATAAAAGAGTACAATAGAAAACTCAATCAGAAATTTAAGGACCTCCGCCACTGAAGATAGGCAAAATTTCATCCAAGTCTACGGACCAAGCTTTCCCAGTTTCATGTGTAGACCGTGAATGAATCAACTGTATAATAACAACAATAACAAATATCGATATCTTGATCCAAATCACCTCCAAAATCAAATGGGTACTTCCGGAGCATAATGCCTATTTGATGTTAAAATTTCGTGAAAATCCATAACAAGGCTAGTACAGTAGTAACGTATTCGCCTAGCATTCGCACGGCAGCAGATCGATCCCCGCCTAGGACCAAGGGTTTAAGCTGTTTACTGTGGACGCCACTGCTGTAGTTAGGTACCACAATGGGGTGTTGGCCTTGCCCAGCTCACGTTCTGATGAGCATCTACTCTAATGAAACTGGAACTAAAACCAGAAACAGGCACCACAGTGGGGTGTTGGGCTTACCCAGCTGACGTTGTGGTGAGCATCTATTTTAAGGAAACTGGAACAGAAACCAAAAAACTTTACCTTTACCTTTAATCCTGCTGCCTTTCTCTTGGCAAGGGTAGAAGAGACTCTTTAGCTATGGTAAGCAGCTCTTCTAGGAGAAGGACACTCTTAAATCAAACCATTGTTCTCTAGTCTTGGGTAGTGACATAGCCTCTGTACCATGGTCTCCCACTGTCTTGGGTTAGAGTTCTCTTGCTTGAGGGTACACTCAGACTACTCTATCTAATTCCTCTGCTTCTTGTTTGTTAAAGTTTCTAAAGTTTATATAAGAAATATTTTTTTTTATTGTTGTTACTGTTCTTAAGATATTTTATTTTTCCTTTTTTCCTTTCCTCACTAGGTTATTTTCCCTGTTGGGGCCCCTGGCCTTATAGCATCCTGCTTTTCCAACTAGGGTTGTAGCTTGGCACGTAGTAGTAATAATAATAATAATAATAATAATAATAATAATAATAATAATAATAATAACAGACAAGCATACAGATAAATAAATTATCAAATAAGTGCAGGTCAATTTAGAACCTCCTTAGGGGAAGGTAATGATGATGATGAGAATAATAGAAATTAAAACAGCTTGAAAAGGGATTCGAATAAAGGGGATAATAGAAAGTGAAGCGAGAAAGACGAAGGGGGAAATAACGTTATTCTTGGATGAGAGGAAAGACGTCCAGAGGGGAGAGAAGGTTTACAGCCATAATACAAATGAAGATGAAGTCAGAAGGGGATAACAGAGAGAGAGAGAGAGAGAGAGAGAGAGAGAGAGAGAGAGTTTTAATAGCCTCTTAGACAAGCCAGCGCGAGAAAAAAAATAACTCAAAAGTACTCTAGAAAGATTGATACAAAAGAGAGAGAGAGAGAGAGAGAGAGAGAGAGAGAGAGAGACTGACGTGTACTCGAGTTAAAGAAAAACAGGGAAAGAGAAAGCGAGAAAGCTATGGGGGAAACTCATTAGTACTTAAGAGAGAGAGAGAGAGAGAGAGAGAGAGAGAGAGAGACTGACACGTACTCAAGATAAAGTAATGCAGAAACGGAGAGAGAGAACGAGACGGGGCAACTCGCAAGTACTTTAGATAAAGGATGTGAGAGAGAGAGAGAGAGAGAGAGAGAGAGAGAGAGAGACTTACTCAAGATAAAGAAATACAGAGAGAGAGAAAAAGAGAGAGATATGGGGAAACTAACGAGTACTTAAGATAGAGGAATGAGAGAGAGAGAGAGAGAGAGA
>NC_090753.1:90407146-90412146 GCF_036898095.1 Palaemon carinicauda | reverse complement strand
ATATATATATGTGTGTATATATATATATATACATACATATATATAAGTATATATATATATATATATATATATATAAATATACTCTAAAAGTGTATCCAAGATATTAAAACTAACGTCAAAATATTTAGATATATATGCAAACACACACAGATTTAACCCTTCCCACCCCCAACCACTTTCTTAATTAAGACCCACTGCTTCGACAATTTGGGGGAGTGTGGTTTCCGAGTATACCTCTCGGGGTACCCCCTCTCACCTGGATATGACTACTTCCTCTCCTCCTGAGCGTGACAAGAAAGACATATATATATATATATATATATATGTATACATATAGTATATTGTATATCATGCACCCAAAAAGAAAATTTGCCAAACGATCAAACAAAAAACGAAATAAAAAAATACAGGACAAGTTTTTTTCATTAACAGGCCAAATGTTTAAGTATTTCTCAACATAAAAAACTTGTTTTTAAAGTTCGAAACTTGACAACTTAAACGACATCGATAGAGCCAAGTTTATCTCCCCCCCCAAAAAAAAATGGAAACTTTTCTATTATCAAAAAAAAAAAAAATAGAAATTGAGGATTTCAGGTGAGGAGAAACTTTGAGACGAGAGAGAGAGAGAGAGAGAGAGAGAGAGAGAGAGAGAGAGATTGAAAGGATTTTGGATGCCTCAAAGACGTTTCAGTATATCCACGGAGAGTTCATTTGCTCTTTTGTAGAGCGATTTAGTTGAAGCATTTAGAGAGTTCTTATGACCTAGTCTAACTTATTATTGAACTCGTTTACTGTGTTACTATTTACTGCATACGCTGGAAGTCTATTCCATTCATTTGCTATTTTGTATGTGAAGAAATTGCCCCATTGAGCGATGTTGTATCTTTTCAATTCCAGTTTGTATCCGTTACCTCTGGACTGATTTGTGCTAAGCGTGAATAGATTGTTGTAATCTACATTTATTCTTTTATGAATTTTGAATGCCTCTATCAACTGTCCCATTAGTCGTCGAGTTTGTAAATAAAATAATTTCGAACGCTCCATCCTCCGTCTATATCTAAATTGCCTTAGTGTTGGAACTAGTTTGGTGGCCCTAGCTTGTACTACTTCTAGTCTATGTATATCCCTCTGAATATTTGGAGCCTAGAATTGGACTCCGTATTTTAGATGGGGTTTCACTAGTTATGTGTACAGCTGTATTACAGTGTCTTTGTTCCTGTATTTGAATTGTATATTTATGTAACCTATTAGTTTTTGTGCTTTCTTTCCAGATTTTATGATATATTTGGTGAACTTCAAATCCTTTCTGAAAATAATAGAGATGATCTTCTTGGTCCACACACTTTCTATTTAATTACCTAGCAGTGAGTAATCTGATTACGGGTTACTATAATCTATGTGCATGACTTTACATTTCCCAAGGTTGAAAAGCATATGTCTTCTCTGGACCATTCTCGTAGCTTCATTAGATCCTCCCCTAAGGCTTCTACATCTGAGTTCTCAGCATTTATGCCTAGTTTAGTATCGTCGGCAAATTTGTCTATTCTACTAGTTAATCCTAACTCTATATCGTTGATGTAGACCAGAAATAGCAATAGGTCAAGGACGGATCCTTGGGGTACTCCGCTTGTAACAGCTGCTCACTCTGAAGCTCCTCCAGTGATTACAACTCTCTGTTATCTGTTTGTTAGGCAATCTTCGATCCAATCAGCTGGCTTGTCAGTGCAGCCCAGTGCTCAAATTTTGACCATTAAATTTTCATGAGGAACTTTGTCAAAAGCCTTTTGAGTCTATTTATATGGCGTCTATTGCCCTCGTTTGTGTCATAAATGAAAAACATGTTGCGGAAAAATTCCAATGGATTTGTCACACATGATCTCTTTTGTCTAAAATCATGTTGGCTGTCTATCAGAAGATTGTTTTTCTCTATATGTTCTATTATTGAATCTATTATAATTGATTCAAAAGATCTGCAGGGCACTGAAGTTAGGCACACGGATCTTAAGTTACCAGAGAGACTAAGCCCATATATAATACAATATTCAGAGAGAGAGAGAGAGAGAGAGAGAGAGAGAGAGAGAGAGAGAGAGAGAGGTATTTCAGATGAACTAATAGAAGGGTAGTAGGTTGGCCAAGGCACCAGTCACCCGTTTAGATACTACTGCTAGAGAGTTATTGAGTCCTTTGACTGGACAGAGAGTTCTACGTAAGATCCCTCTCTCAGGTTACGGCTCATTTCATCTTTGTCGACACAGACAGAATAGTTTGGCCTATTCTTTACACATTCTCCTCAATCCTCATACACTTGACACCACTGAAATTACCAAACAATTCTTTTTCTTTCAAGAGGTTAACTATTGCACTGTAGATGTACCATGGTTACTTTCCTCTTGGTGAGGGTAGAAAAGACTTTATTAGCTATGGTAAGCAGCTCTTCTAGAACACTCCTAAATCAAACCCTTTTTCTCTAGTCTTGGGTAGTGCCATAGCCTTTGTACCATGGTTTCCAACTGTATTGGCTTAGATATCTCTTGCTTAAGGGTTCACTTGCCCACACTATTCTATATTGTTTCTACTCTTCTTGTTATTTCAAAGATTTTATCCTCTTGTTATTTTCAAATTTTTATAGCTTATACATGAAAGATTTATTTCAATGTTGTTATTATTCTTAAACTTCTCTTATAGTTTTTCCTTATTTCCTTTCCTCACTATGCTATTTTCCTGTTGGAACCCTTGATCTTATAGCATTCTCCTTTTCAACTAAGGTAGTAGCTTAACAAGTAGAAGTAGCAGTAGTAGTAATAATAATAATAATAATAATAATAATAATAATAATAATAATAATAATAATAATAAGGGAGAAAAAGAGGTCTAACCAAAAAAAAAGGCCTATTCGAAGAGATAAGGAGATAGACCAGATATAATTAAAAAGCTTTTAATTTCATTCCTAAAATATGCCCATACCAATTCAATCCATCGAATAGTTATTGAAACTAATTCATGACTTTGATGAGTTCAAATATTCAGGATATGCGGTTGATTAAATCAATTATTTTCCGGATGCATTGCTACCAATAATAATGTGTTTATAGCATTACAGACTGCAATTATATGCGTTCCATTGTAACATAATTCAAATGAAAAAAATTAATGTGATGGTTATTAGTGGCCAAATTTATTTCATAAAGTAGTTTTGTCAATGATTAGTGAGATATATTTACGCTATATATAAATACTTAAATATATATACAGTTTTGGTCTAAATCACAGGGCTGTTTGATGATTTATCATTACCTACGCCAACGATGTTGGAAGGAGGTTATGTTTTCATCCCTGTTCGTGTGTTAGTTTGTGTGTGTGTGTTTATTTGTGAACAGCTTCCTGGCCACAATTATAATCGTAGAGTAACTAAACTTTCAAGGATTAATTGTTATGTAAAAAGCTAGAAAGAATTAAATTTTGGATGGTTAAGGTCACGGCCATGCAAAATATTCAATTCACGTAATCAGCCATAAGTTTATGCATCATTGTTACAGAGACTTCAAACTTGGTTCATATTTGAGTGTATAAAAATCCATGCCAATTGATACATGTTAAAGTCAAAGTCAAGATTAATGTCGAGCAAAAGGTCGAGAAATAAGCTGCTGCGGCGGAGGTCTGCACTCTAGTTTCTTCATACAATAAATTATTTACTTATTTCTTATAAATATACATATATTACACTTTTTCTCTTATGAATAATTTTATTATTATTATTATTATTATTATTATTATTATTATTATTATTATTATTATTATTATCTAAGATACAACCCTAGTTGGAAAAGCGTGATGCTAGAAGCTCAAGGACTATAACAGGGAAAGGTAGCCAAATGAGGAAATTTAATAAAGAAATAAACTAAAAGAAAATTAAAGAACAATTAATATAAAATACTTTAAGCACAGTAACAACATTAAAATATATCTTTCATATATAAACTATGAAGAGACTTGTGTCAGCCTGATCAGCATAAAAAAAAAAAAAAAACATTCGCTACAAGTCTGAACTTTTGAAAATCCACTGATTCAATTGCCTGATTAAGATCGTTCATAATCTGGTCACAGCTGGAATAGAACTTCTAGAATACTGTGTAGTGTAAAGCCTCATGATGGAGACGGCCTGGCTATTAGAATTAACTGCATACCTAGAATTACAAACAGGATAGTACTGTCCAGGAAGATCTGAAAGTAAAGGATGATCCGAATTATGGAAAATTCTTATGCAACATGCTTAAAATAACTGATTGAACGACGATGCCAAAGATTAATATCTAGATCAGGAATAAGAAATTTAATAAACCGTAAGTTTCTGTCGAGCAAATCAAAATGAGAATCAGCAGCTGAAGACCAGACAGGAGATCAATATTCGAAATGATAAAATGAGAGTTAAAATCCAGCGAAGCCTCATAAAACTCGTCCACTAGAGTTTTTGGAGAGAAGAGCAAATTGTTTCTATTGAAATAGGAAGGAAAATATCTTCCCCTCTCTCGCCTCTAATTTAAAATCTTCCCTCCCCTCTGATTTATTTGGAGTTTACCTTCCCTCTTCTTGGTTTTTATCAACTCTCCACTGCAAATGAGAGAGAGAGAGAGAGAGAGAGAGAGAGAGAGAGAGAGAGAGAGAGAGAGAGAGAAAGAGATAATGTGGAAGGTTTATTTGTTTCAGAGTTAAAAAGCTTTTGTTTTATAAATACATATATATACTGTATATATATATATATATATATATATATATATATATATATATATACATATATATATATATATATATATATATATATATATATACATATACATCTCTGTAATCTTTACTACGCTTGCCATTCTTCTTATTTCATTCTATACATACATACATATATATATATATATATATATATATATATATATATATATATATATATATATATATATAATGTATATATATATATATATATATATATATATATATATATATATATATAT
>NC_090753.1:90387146-90402146 GCF_036898095.1 Palaemon carinicauda | reverse complement strand
TCCGATCCATACATCACAGTTGGTACAATCACTTTCTCATATAGAACTCTTTTTACATTCATACCCAACCCTCTATTTTTTACTACTCCCTTAACTGCCCCCAACACTTTGCAACCTTCATTCACTCTCTGGCGTACATCTGCTTCCACTCCACCATTTGCTGTAACAACAGATCCCAAGTACTTAAACTGATCCACTTCTTCAAGTAACTCTCCATCCAACATGACATTCAACCTTGCACCACCTTCCCTTCTCGTACATCTCATAACCTTACTCTTACCCACAATAACTCTCAACTTCCTTCTCTCACACACTCTTCCAAATTCTGTCAATAATCGGCCAAGCTTCCCTTCTGTGTCTGCAACCAGTACAGTATCATCCGCAAACAACAACTGATTTACCTCCCATTCATGGTCATTCTTGTCTACCAGTTTCAATCCTCGTCCAAGCACTCGAGCATTCACCTCTCTCACCACTCCATCAACATACAAGTTAAACAACCACGGTGACATCACACATCCCTGTCTCAGTCCCACCCTCACCGGAAACCAATCATATATATATATATATATATATATATATATATATATATATGTGTGTGTGTGTGTATATATATATATATACATATGTATCAGGTCATAAAATACACATTTACAGAAATGCATAGGTCCAGACACAGTAACACCTATATACACAAGTATGTATATATATATATATATATATATATATATATATATATATATATACTGTATATATTATTGATATATAATATATACATATATATATAAATATATATATATATATATATATATATATATATATATATATATATATAACGGATTTTGAGCGAAGCGAAAAATCTATTTTTGGGTGAGATGGCCATGTCGTCCTGATGGAAGTTTCTATAGGGTAGCTTCCTAGGGTATATTACAACTACGGCGATATTCCCAGAGAATTTACCTTAAGGTACCAGAATTCTAACTCCTGGAGCGAGTATCCCTCGTGAAAGGGATATCGCGACATATCAGAGGACGTATTCTAGACACGCCACATGGCAATCTACACCCTGGACAGAGATTTCGTCTCGTAGGAGGTGATTGGCGAGATACGAATTCGGGAAAGAAAAAGGGGAGCCGCTCCCAAGGTTTCCCTATCCTCCGATTCGTATGCGTGCCTGGCGCCAATCCTGGCGCCATCTGTATTCCTTGTAGCGTACACGAGGTGCTACAGATACTGTATGTAGGGAGGGGTCCTACAGCCCTTTTTTAGAAAGGCAAGGGCGGGTCCATCAGGACGACATGGCCATCTCACCCAAAAATAGATTTTTAGCTTCGCTCAAAATCCGTTTTTTGGGTTCAAGCCATGTCGTCCTGATGGAAGTGTACCAGAGCATTACTGTATCTGTGGATTCTCAGAACGTGCCGTACTCCCCGGAGGTAATTTTTTCCCGGTCGACTAGACCTAGAGACCTAAGATGTTACCGTTATACATCTTTTCAACTAACTATAAACTATGTTAGAGCTTCCTGCCCCCTACAGGGAAGAGTCCTACTAGACTCTGGAAAAGTCTCGAAGAGTACATATACCTATGTATGAATACCAGGCAAGCTAATATAGTGGTTTCGCCCTATATTAAGTAAAGCATAGTTTGTATAGAACCACTGCGTCAATATATATTGACCAGTAATCCGCACAATACTTGTATTGGACAAAGGTTTATATCCGCATAGGAAGAAACTAATAAAACCGCCCTCGTCCCTTTATGGGACGGAGTCCTCCCATTAGGGGACTACATAAACCAATGCAACATAGCTTGCATAACAGAACAATTCTATCAGAATTATCCCAGATAAGATACATAGAATTAAATGCTCAATTATACCAATAAATTGACACAGGTGAAAGAGACGCAAGGTTCTCAAGAACAAGTTTATTGACAGACAATAAACAGACAGGTTAACAACAAATATATATATATATATAAAAGAGGATAACCCGAAACTTTAAGCATAAGTATGATAGTAAACAGAACTTGTTTATCTGAAAGAAAAACCATTAAACGGCACTTTAATAAGATACCGAGGTATCAAGTCATAAAAGTCTGTATTACAAATCAATCACATTAGCGTTAGAAACGCTCGGCACACATGTCTGTACTTATGCTAGGTTCACCTTTGAAAGAAGGAACAGTCTATGTAGGCACTTGGTGCCCTCATTTAGTTTGTAGTACAGTATGTACCTACACACTCACCCTGGACTTAATCGTCCCAATTAAGGCCATTGTTCCTCGCAGAGTTAAACAGTAGGGTTAACTACACGACCCACTGCTACCACAGATCTCTTAAGTTCCTCTACTTGCTTCGCATAGTGGCGAAAGAACACCCTGGAAGACTTCCAGCCCGTGTATGAACGGAGATGTTCAAAATCCATACAATTAAAGAAATTTAGGGATGAGGCAACTTTCCTCGGATCGTGACCTGCGGGTGTACTGTCAGGATCCGCTCTGCGAATAAAATATGTGATTTTCGCTCTGAGTTGATTCAGAGATAAATTTGAGCCTGATGTTTCTCCCCTGAATAGTTAACCACCCTTGAAGTCTGAAGTTCTACGAAGATAGACCTTTAGGCATTCTACTGGACATAGAGATGCATCTTCTTTCAGAGGGCAGATTCTCCAGGGACCCCACCTGTTGGTGGGTAACTCATTTGTACCAACCGTGTTTCACACAATTGTACATAATTCCTTTTGAATATATTATGCTTGTATCTTCGCTCCTCCCTCGCACTAAAACGAACATGAAAATTCAAGTCTGGTTTTTCCTTTGTGATATTGTCTGCCTTGTGAACTTGTCATGTCCTGTTGCCTTGAGATTTTGTATATAAGGAGAGCGTTCCACAACAATATAGCTCAGTCGTTTCCAATCTGCCTTTGATTTCACAACTCCTCTCTCGGCCCGTCACATTGGTGACCCCGGAAGTCGACTCGCTCCCACCGCCTTCCACCCCCACCCCCCTCGCCCCTTCATCGTTGGTACTATGGCGGACTCTACGGCAGTTGGTGCTGCAGCCGCTCCATTCAAACTTTCATCGTTTGCCAGCGTAGAGGCGTTTGCTTGGTTTCAGCGCGCAGAAGTCCAGTTTCGTATCAGGGGCGTGACTCGCTCAACCACCAAAGCGGATTATGTTCTCGCGGCGATACCCGAGGACACCTTCCCAGAAATATCCGACTGGCTTTGTGAACAAGGAGACACCCCAATAGCGTATGACAACCTCAAATCATACCTTCTGCAGCAGTACTCGCCGTCGCCAGCCGCCCGTATAGCAAAGCTCTTTCAGCTCTCGCAACAACCGTTGGGGGATCAAAGGGCTTCGCTTGCCCTCAGGGAAATGACCAGTATCGCTCGCCTTCAACCTGCCGCAGACGGCTCTCCTCGTGAGGTGAACCTACTCCGTGCCCTTTGGATACGCCGTTTACCTGAACCTGTGCGCGCTGCCATACCCGATGTCGATAGTTTACCCATAAAAGACTTGATGACCAAAGCCGACGCCCTTATGGACAGCCACTTCAAGACCTCCATCAACGCCTCCACCCCTGACGACGAGGATGCCTATTCAACGACAACTGAAGCTGACATGAATGCCGTAGGACATACACGCCTACCCCGTGACGTGCCGAAGCGGCGACAAAGCCGCCCACCACCCCCCAATCGCTCGCGCCCCAACGAACTACTTCTACAGCCACTTACTACCTCCCATCCACCGCAGTTTTGCTACTACCACTTCAGATTCGGGGCGACCGCAAAGAAATGTGCCAAAGATTGTCAGTGGCCAAAAAACGTGTAAGTAGGCCATCGCTTGTGGCGGTGGCCTCCCATGTTTCTAATCTTTTCTTTTTACAGGATGCAGGAACGGGCGTGCGGTTTTTGGTAGACACGGGTGCTTGTCGTTCTCTTTTGCCAAGGAAACTCTTCAAGGCACGACGTAGTCTGTCTACATCTGCCGACGTCCGCTTGGTAGCTGCCAACGGATCTGCGATACCCACCTACGGTTACGAGAGCCTCACATTATCGTTCGGAAACGGTAAATTCAATTGGAAGTTTCTCGTTGCTGACGTCACAATGCCAATCCTCGGTGCGGATTTCCTCTCCCATTTCCACCTTCTGGTCGATGTCGCCCACCGACGATTGGTCAACGCAGACTCGTACTTGTCGACACCTCTTCAACCCGCCCCCTCTAACCTCGCTCTCCACATCAGCGCACCCACGGATGCCTACGCCCACCTCCTCACGTCGTACCCGGAAGTTTTCCGTCCAGAACTTCGCCAAACGCCCACGGTTCCTGCCAAGCACGGTATTTATCACCATATCAAGACGACGGGACCCCCAGTCTTCGCAAAATTCAGATGTCTGGCACCGGAACGATTGGCAGCCGCCAAACAGACGTTCGCCGAAATGGAGAAAATGGGCCTTTGCCAAAAGGCCTCCAGCCCATGGTCGTCACCCTTACACATCGTTCTGAAGAAAGACGGCTCCCTCCGTCCGTGCGGGGATTACAGGCGCCTGAACATGCAAACAGAACCGGATCACTACCCCCTCCCAAACATTGCCGATGTTTGGGGGGTATTATCAGGTGCCTATGAACCCAGAAGACATCCCCAAGACCGCCATCACCACTCCATTTGGCACATACACCTTCAATTACTCCTGTTTTGGCCTTCGTAATGCTGGGGCAACGTTTCAACGTCTCATGGATGGCATCTTAGGGGACCTCCCTTTCTGTGTATGTTATGTGGACGACATACTTGTGTTCTCCTCCTCAAAAGAGGAACACCTCCGTCACCTGCGCATCGTGCTCGACCGCCTGCAACAAAACGGCCTTGTAGTCCGGTACGACAAGTGTACCTTTGGCGCCAACGAAGTGTCGTTCTTAGGGCACCGTATCACTCCTGAAGGAGTCCATCCCCTCCCTGAGAAGGTAGCAGCCGTTCAGAATTTCCCAACGCCCTCGACCGTCAAAGCTCTGCAGGAATTCTTGGGCATGATCAACTATTATCACCGTTTTCTGCCAGCCATTGCCGCCACTCTTGCTCCCCTCTACGCCTCCCTCAAGGGCAAGCCAAAGGACCTGAAGTGGGGTCCCCTTCAAGAAACAGCCTTCTGCAATGCAAAGAAGGCCCTATCAACTGCTGCGGCTCTCACTTTTCCTATCCCACACGCCCCTCTCCTTCTCTCCACCGATGCCAGCGACGTCGCTATTGGTGCAGTACTCGAGCAGGTGGTCAAAGGCTCGCCCCGCCCATTGGCCTTCTTCAGCAGAAAACTGTCCAAGGCAGAATCGGGTTATTCTACCTTCGATCGAGAATTGCTGGCGGTGCACTTGGCTGTCCGTCACTTTCGCCATTTCTTAGAAGGTACGCCCTTCGTCATTTGCACAGACCACATGCCTCTGGTGCACGCCTTCACTCGACAGTCTGACGCCTGGTCCGCCCGTCAACGCCGACATCTCTCCGCCGTGGCTGAATACAATTGCACCCTCCAATACGTCCCTGGGAAAATGAATCCCGTTGCCGATGCCCTGTCAAGAAACAAGTTGGCTGCCGTTCAACTGGGATTGGATTACAACGCCCTGGCTGAAGCCCAACGACAGGATCCAGAGTATCAAGCTTGTAGGACATCCTGCACGTCCCTCCGTTGGGAGGATTTTCCCCTCGAAAACTCCAACACCACCCTCCTCTGTGACGTCAGTACTGGTAGACCGCGACCTTGGATTCCTGCTCCCATGTGTTTGATTTCATCCACGGCCTTTCACATCCCTCGTGCCGTTCTACTGCACAGCTGCTGAAGGCAAAGTTCATTTGGCACGGCATTTCTAAGGATGCTAAGGATTGGGTCCGTGCCTGTACTTCTTGCCAAACTTCCAAAGTACATCGACACACGGATTCAGGAGTGGGCACCTTTCCTCAACCTCAGCGTCGTTTCGCACACATTCACGTCGACGTTGTAGGCCCCCTACCCACATCACAAGGACATCGTTACCTGTTTACCGTCATCGACCGCTCCACTCGTTGGCCTGAAGCCATTCCCATGGAAACTGCAACGTCCGCCTCATGTACATCTATCTGCCTTACTCTCTGGATGGATTTCAAGATTCGGTATCCCTGAGCATATTACTTCTGACAGGGGAACCACTTTCACCTCTCAATTATGGACGTCATTAGCGAATCTCCTGGGCATCACCCTACATCACACAACGGCCTACAACCCCGCTGCCAATGGAATGGTTGAACGTTTTCATCGCACCCTCAAAGCAGCTTTGATGTACCGCTGCAAGGATTGCAACTGGTTTACTCAGCTTCCCTGGGTCCTTCTTGGACTAAGGACCACTCCTAAAGACGCCCTCGACGTCTCGGCAGCCGAAATGGTGTATGGCGACCCGTTGGTCGTCCCTGCCGAGTTTTTTCCTTCTACAACCTCCTCCGACGATCTCCAGCGCATACGTCACGTCGTGGGAAAATTTACTCCGTGCCGCCAGACTTACAAGCCCCCAGCGAAGCATCACATACCAACGGACTTGCACTCTGCAACGCACGTCTTCCTGCGCAACGACACCAGCAAGCCACCGTTAACGCCCCCTTACACGGGCCCTTTTCTTGTGATCCGACGCAGTCCGAAAGCATTCCTCCTAAACATTCGGGGCAAAGAAGACTGGGTCTCCATTGATCGTCTAAAACCTGCTTATCTTCTGCCAGATGACCCGCCTACAGTTCGCCTCTCTAGATCAGGGCGCCCTATTTAACATGTACAGTATGTCATTTTTAGGGGGGGAGCCATGTACCAACCGTGTTTCACACAATTGTACATAATTCCTTTTGTATATATTATGCTTGTATCTTCGCTCCTCCCTCGCACTAAAACGAACATGAAAATTCAAGTCTGGTTTTTCCTTTGTGATATTGTCTGCCTTGTGAACTTGTCATGTCCTGTTGCCTTGAGATTTTGTATATAAGGAGAGCGTTCCACAACAATATAGCTCAGTCGTTTCCAATCTGCCTTTGATTTCACAACTCCTCTCTCGGCCCGTCACACATTCTTGGCGAGAAACGTAGGATCCGGAAACAGGTTCAGATCCCCCCCATCCAGGAACTGAACACGACCTGCCTCTCTCGAGAGGGCTACGATCTCACTAACCCTGGCCCCGGACGCGAGTGCAAATAGGAAAATAACTTTTTGCGTCAAATCCTTTAACGCACATTCTTCATTGCTCAACAGGGAGGCGAAATGAAGAACTTTGTCTAAAGACCATGAGATGGGCTTTGGAGGTGCTGAAGGTCTGAGCCTAGCGCAGGCTTTCGGAACTTTATTAAAGATCTCGTTACCTAGGTCGATCTGGAAGGCAAATAAAATGGGTCTCATCAAAGCAGATTTACACATTGAAATCGTGTTAGCTGCCAACCCTTGGCCATGGAGGTGGATGAAGAAAGATAAGCAGAAGTCTGTTGAGATCTCCTGCGGATTCTTTGCCTTTACAAAGGCCACCCATTTTCTCCAAGATGACTCATATTGCCTTCTAGTCGATTTGCACTTATATTCCTCTAGGAAGTCTATGCTGGCTTTCGAAATCCCGAAACGCTTTCTCACCGCAAGGGCGAGAAAATCATGAGCTGCAGGGTCCGGGTTTTCTGTAATGAAGCGCAGACAGTCGACTTCTGGACTCGCTGGGTCAGAACTGGATGTGGTAGCGGCACAAACTTCATCTGTAGTTCCAACGCCAAGGGGAACCACATACTGTTTGGCCACTTGTGGGCCACTATTGCCGCTACCCCCTTGAAGGATCTCAGTTTGTTGAGGACCCTCAACAGAAGGTTGTGAGGAGGGAACAGATAAATCCTGGACCATCTGTTCCAGTCGAGGGACATCGCGTCCACTGCTTCCGCTAAGGGGTCCTCGTACGGGGACACGTACAGGGGCAACTTCTTGTTGTCTTTCGTCGCAAAGAGGTCTATCTGCAGTTCTGGGACTTGATTCAGAATGAAGGAGAATGATCCTGCGTCTAAGGACCATTCCGACTCTATCGGTGTGAACCTGGATAGAGCGTCCGCTGTCACATTGCGGACTCCTTGAAGGTGAACTGCCGACAGGTACCACTTCTTCTTTTCCGCCAATCGGAAAATGGCTAACATCACCTGGTTGAGAGGTGGTGACCTCGACCCTTGTCGATTCAAGCATCTCACAACCACCTCGCTGTCCATCACCAATCTTATGTGGATCGAGTGACGCGGGGAGACTTTCTTTAAGGTAAGGAGCACTGCCATAGCTTCTAGAAAGTTTATATGAAAGGTCCTGAATAGCTTGGACCAAGTCCCCTGGACTTTTTTCCGATGAGAGTGACCTCCCCATCCCTCCTTTGAGGCGTCTGAGTGAATCGTCATCGACGGGGGAGGTGGCTGAAGAAGAACCGACTTCATTAGATGTCTGGCTTGGGACCAAGGCCTGAGAAGAGTACGTAGCCGAGGCGGCACTGGTCTTCTCAGATCTCTTCGCGCGTTTGATGCATACCTTCTCCAAACTCCGGTTGCATGCTTTAGCTGTGCTCTTAGCACTGGGTCTGTCACTGAAGCAAACTGGAGAGAGCCTAGTACCCTCTCCTGTTCGCGTCTTGATATCCTTTCGGAATCTAGAAGTCTCTTGACAGAGCCCGCTATCTCCTTCCTTTTCTTCGTCGGGATGGAGAAACTGTGTGACAAAAGGTCCCAGTGGATTCCCAGCCACTGGAACTTTTGGGATGGAGAAAGTCGAGACTTTTTTCTGTTGATCTTGAAGCCTAGGTACTCTAGGAACTGGATCACCTGACTGGAAGCATGCAAGCATTCGGTCTCGGATGCTGCCCACACCAGCCAGTCGTCCAGGTAGGCTACTACCTGAATTCCCTTTAGGCGTAATTGTTTGAGAGCTGCGCTCGCAAGCTTCGTGAAAATCCTTGGGGCTATGTTTAGCCCGAATGGCATGGCTCTGAAGGCGTATAGTCTCCGTTGTAGCCTGAACCCTAGGTAGGGGGAGAGTCGACGGCTGATTGGAATGTGCCAATAGGCGTCTGACAAGTCTATAGAGACTGAGTATGCCCTCTTGGGCAGTAAGGTCCTTATGTGTTGCAGTGTTAGCATCTTGAATTTGCAATTCACTATGAACTTGTTGAGTGGCGACAAGTCCAGAATGACTCTGAGCTTTTCCGAGTCTTTCTTGGGAACACAAAACAGCCTCCCTTGGAATTTGATGGACTTCACCTTTCGGATCACCTTTTTCTCCAACAGTTCTTGAACGTACTCCTCCATAACGGGGGTGGAGTGTTGGAAAAACCGAAGGCACGGGGGTGGAGTGCTGTACCAGCTCCAGCCCAGTCCATTCTTGAGTAGGCTTTGGGCCCAGGGATCGAAGGTCCAGCGATCCCAAAATTTCATCAGTCTCCCTCCTACCGGTATCGTTTCACTTGAACTGCCGTCCTGAGGTCTTGCCTCCCTGACCACGACCACCTCTGAATCCCCTTCCCCTTGAGGGGCGCCTAGACGAGCCTCTGGCTGCTCCTCTAGGTTTTGCACGAAAGGAAGAAGACTGTCCTTCGAACGTTGGGGTGAATGTGGTTGACTGACCTGGCACAGCCTGGGGTACCCACTGAAAAGTAGTCGGGGTTTGTGCCACCATCTGGGGCACTGGAGGCAATGGCAATTGCAGTTGCTGTTGCTGTCTAAAAGGCTTGGCTGGCCAAGACGGTAGCCTAGTCCTCATATTCTTCCTCTTTAGTTGAGGACCCTCATCCGGGGAAGACTTTCTTTTGATAGCCAGGCCCCACTTCTGGAGAAGGTTTCTATTCTCCACGGCGGCCTTATCAACAACTTCTTTGACCACATCGGTAGGGAAAAGGTCTTTTCCCCAAATGTTGGAGGAGATTAACTTCCTTGGCTCGTGTCTCACCGTAGCCCCGGTGAACACGAACTCCCTGCAAGCTCTCCTTGCCTTGACGAAGCTATAAAGGTCCTTCGTCACTGTGGCTAGGTGAGACTTAGCCACTACCATGAACATTTCATGGACCTTGGGGTCACTTGCCATCGTCTCAAGAGTAGTCTGATGAGACATTGAGGCAGCCAGTCTTTCTTTTGTCTCGAACTCTCTTCGTAAAAGAGAGTCGGACAGCTTGGGGAGGTCCTCGCCGAATTGCCGTCCGGCAATATCAGCCTCCAACTTTCCCACTGAGAATGTCAGATGGACATCCTTCCAGTCTTTGTGGTCCATAGGCAGGGCCAGCGACAAGGGTTTACACTCCTCCAGGGAGGGGCAAGGCTTGCCGGCCTCGACTGCCTTTAGGACAGCCGCAAACCCTTTCTGTAAAAAGGGGACGGCTCTAGCAGGAGAGGACACAAAAGAAGGGAGCTTCTTGCTCAATGCAGCTACCTTCGAGTTAGAGAAGCCCCTCTCTTTCATCGAGGATGAAAGTAGGGCTTGAGCCTTAGCGTGGTCCATAATTATGACCTCCTTCGGCTCTGTCTCCTCCCTTGAAGCTGGTTCTTTTCTCAGCCGGACATAGTAGTCCGGATATGATGCCTTGCTGGGCCAGAATTCCACCTCCTCTAGGGGAACTGAACCCAGTTTATCCGAGATGACGATCTTTCCAGTCGTCATCGGCATGTGCTCAGCATACCTCCATGGGTTAGCATCTGAGCATAAGGGAAGGTCTTTCACATTGAGCCTTTTCCGGGGCCCACGTTATTCTGCCAGGGACTGCATACGCAGTTCCATAGCAGCCGCCTTCTCCTGATTCTCCTTCTGCATTTGTTGGATCATTCCAACAATCGAAGAGAGGGCCTGTCCCAGTTCTACTGGGAGACCGGCCGATGTTGAGGGGATAGGCTCCGGAATCTGAACCGGAGTAGCCGACACCTCGTCGACCTCATCCTCTACGACATCCGGGGTTTGAACTTCATCCTGACCTTCTGCCAGGAGGTCTTGTTCCAAACGTTCGTCCAGGTCAGACATCCTGTCATCTAACTGGATGTCTTGCATCGCGACTGCGACTTCCACGTCCACCTGGACTTGATCTTGAGGGATCTCCTCTTGAAGCTGGGGAATCACTGCATCAGCTGATGCCTGGGGAAAAAGATACGCCCTCATCTTCTCACTTGGAAGATAAGGGCCAGAGGTGTTCTTCTTGAGGCCCCTTACCCAAGTACGAAGCTTCTCCCTTGCTATATCCCTTGATTCCGCCGTTCTAGGGGAATCAAAAGCCTCAGTAATCAGGTTAGTGCATACACTACATACCTGAGGGTCCCAATACTGGAGATCATCCTTGGAGACAGCGCATGCTGCGTGTCTCCTACAACACTCATGTCCGCAGAGGTTCTTGCTGCGGACGTTGCAGAAAACATTTCCGCACTTCGGAGGGTCCTCCTGTAAAGAGAAGAAATTTCCATGAGTATCAAGTGAACTATGTATCACTGGATATGCATAGTATAGCATAATAATTCATAAAGGAAAGACACACACTTGTGTTTCCCTCACAACCCATTGTTGCAGCCTTCCAGATAATAAAATCAAAATGGTTTATCTCTTCTAGAGTAACCAATGCAAGGTTTCCAGAGGAAACAGGTGGAGCTCCCACCTAAGCAATGATTTTAAAATCCTGGATAATAGACAGGAAAGAACTCAGCTTCCTATCTGAGGGCAACAGCAAAGGGATGTGCAAGAAAACACAATAGTGTTAGAAGACACAGTGCTGTACCAAAACCCTTACCATAGTTTTCTTCTTACTGTATATGTTATACTGAAGAATACTAGTACAGTATAGGGGGATGTGTGCCGGCCTGCCTTTGCCGGCCGGCACACACCACAACTAGCTTTAAAGTATACTACTTAACAGCTATAGGGCGGCAGCACTCTGGTTCAAATGCCTGTGCCGGTCGGCAGCAACTGCCGGCCGGTAACAGCCAATGTTGGCCGGCAATGGCTGCCGGCCAGCAACTACACAAGGTAGTACCCAGCTGCCGGCCACACTCTTGGTGACCGGCAGACAAGGGCTGACATAAGCCGGCCGGCAAAGGTACAAGACCGATGCCAGCCGGCAGCAAAAGAACCAGAGGACTACACCTGCCCGGCTGCCGGCCTCATAGGCCGGCAGCCGGGTCAGGTACAGCACTAAAAGAAAAATAGAATGGATGCCGGGATAAGAGTGTACACAACCTCCAAGCCCGGCAACCGAAAGAGTGCATATAAGGAAGGGGAGAAACTAATTCAAGCTTCCTGACCAATGCCGTCTGACTCTACAGGCAGGCATGGATGAGGGACCAAGAGAGGTCCGGGCAGCACTCGAAAACATAAGACCCTTGCCGGCCAGCAGCTCTGCCGGCCGGCAAGGGGCTGAGTCAATTCCACATCCTAACCTATACTAGGTCCAGATGTAGAACGACGTACAGTACAGTAATGGCTCGGCCATTACGAAGAAAGAGGGGGAAGGGACAAGAGGGTCCTGCCAACCTTGCTTTAGTGACAGATCACCCGCAGCCAAGAAACTTATCTTAGCCTAAGGGAGATCTAAGGGGGAAGGCCAGCAATACTTGCCAGCTCCCAGAGCACCAAAGCAAGGAAGGCGTTGCTACTCTCAAGGAAAGAACTTATCCTCCCCCGAGAACAGCAACAAGGACTAGTCTGGTAGATCACAAAAGAAGGAATCATATCCACAGAAACCTTCGGTAGTGACCTAAGGGAGCTAAGCTCCCTTTGTCTGTGTTAGGTCAGCGAGGGGGACTCAGCCCCAAGCCAGACAACACAGACTCAGACTAAAAAACTCTGTTGTTCTGTCCCTCTTGAACCATACTACAGGAACAAGAAGGTACAGTAACACCCTAGTATAGTTTTATCGAAAATAAATTCGGAAAAAACCACTTAGGGATAAGCCCAAGGCTTAAACAGAGGGAAAGGGATTGCATACCTTCTCCGAAGAAAAGAAAGCAACCGGGGAGTATGATAAAGTATACTAAGGCTCCATAAGCAACAAGCCTAGGCACCAAGAGAATCGATTACCTAAATCACCGAAACTCACTCGTATACTATCTTGGAAATATTCCACACAGTCTAAAATGTATAAAATATAGCCTAAAGCTTCAATAAAATTTTAATTACACTCGGAAAAACCATAATCATGCATGAAGTACTAGGACCAAACGACTAGGCTACATGGCCTAGCGTAGGCCAGAATGGCGAATACTTCGCCAAATAATACTAAGCACGAAAGGAAATCCTATGTAATGCTAAATAGCTAAAATTTATTAAAGCAAAACAACCAGGAATGTCGCTCTGACTAACTAATTTATATCTAGCGAGCGACAGCGTCCAAGACGCCTCTGGTAGGCTACGGCTCTTGTATCAAAGATTAATCCTATTAATCACTCAAAATTTTACCAAGAGCCTACATTTATACATAAAAGACACTATACTCAACTTATCAGAGGCCGACGAAGACGGAGAAGCCATGAAAAGTAGAATAAATCCAAGATTTGCGAGAAAAACAGGAAAAAACACCGAGTTGTTAAGCTACGCAAAAAGGAATACAGATGGCGCCAGGCACGCATACGAATCGGAGGATAGGGAAGCCTTGGGAGCGGCTCCCCTTTTTCTTTCCCGAATTCGTATCTCGCCAATCACCTCCTACGAGACGAAATCTCTGTCCAGGGTGTAGATTGCCATGTGGCGTGTCTAGAATACGTCCTCTGATATGTCGCGATATCCCTTTCACGAGGGATACTCGCTCCAGGAGTTAGAATTCTGGTACCTTAAGGTAAATTCTCTGGGAATATCGCCGTAGTTGTAATATACCTTAGGAAGCTACCCAATAGGAACTTCCATCAGGACGACATGGCTTGAGCCCAAAAATATATATATATATATGCACTGACCAAATTTTCATTTTAAGACAAGTACAACAATATGTAGAATACAGAAATCCTTTTCTGATGGCACTAGTGCAGTATGGAAAAGCCTTTGATAAGTGTGCACCGGCCAATTTTGTGGAGAATCCTGCGTTACTATGGAATTCCTTTTAGAAATTTAAATTTGATTAATTCTGTTCATGAGTATAACAAGGTAGTAGGTTAGCAAGGGCACCAGCTACCCGTTGAGATACTGCCGCTAGAGAGTTATTGAATCCTTTGACTGGCCAGACAGTACTACATTGGATCCTTCTCTCTGGTAACGGTTTATTTTTCCTTTGCCTAACCAGACTCCGAATAGGCCTATTCTTTACATATTCTCCTCTTTCCTCATACTCCTGACAACACTGAGATTACCAAACAATTCTTCGTCACCCAAGGGGTTACTGCACCAAGAGATCTGAAGAGCCAACATATTAAGAAAGCTTGATATGTAAAAATTATCATTGGCTCATTTTGAGAGAGAGAGAGAGAGAGAGAGAGAGAGAGAGAGAGAGAGAGATATCTTAAATCCGTACAAGGTCTGGTGCAATTGTTCTTCTTTTAAAAACAGTATTTCAATAAGCTTCGGGTCAAAAATAGCTTTTAATGACTTACAGTTTTCAAGTGACATATACAGTAGATGTGTGTATGTATGCATATGGATATATGTATGTGTATGTATGCATATGGATATATGTATGTGTATATATATATATATATATATATGTATATATATATATATATATATACGTATATATTATATATACACACATATATACATACATACATACACACACACACACATATATATATATATATATACACATATATATATATACATATAAATAATGTGTATTTATATATATATATACATATATATATATATATATATACATACATATATATGTTTATTTATATATATATATTATATATATATATATATATATATACATGCATGCATATGTGTATATATATATCATATATATATATATATATATATACATATACATATATATACATATATATATATATATATATATATTTCCTAGGA
>NC_090753.1:90374646-90379646 GCF_036898095.1 Palaemon carinicauda | reverse complement strand
AAAATACTGAAGATTTAAAAGATGAGGAAGAATCAAAACAAAATACTGAAGATTACGATGATGATGAAAATTCGGATTCTTCTGAGAGCGAGATGGAGGAAGACTTTTTGGGCATTTCCGTGCAAAACCGATTTAGTTTCTTGCCTGACGAAATGGAAGAATCAGAGGAAGAGAATGAACAGTCAGAGGAAGAGGAAGAATCGGAACAAAATACTGAAGATTCAGATGAGGAGAAAGAATCAGAACAAAATACTGAAGATTCAGATGATGAGGAAGAATTAGTACAAAATACTGAAGATTCAGAAGAGGAGGAAAATTCGGATTCTTCTGAGAGTGAAATGGAGGAAGACATTTTGGGCATTTCCGTCCAAAACCGATTTAGTTTCTTGCCTGACGAAATGGAAGAATCAGAGGAAGAGAATGAAGAGTCAGAGGAAGGGGAAGAATCAGAACAAAATACTGAAGATTCAGATGAGGAGGAAGAATCAGAACAAAATACTGAAGATTCAGATGATGAAGAAGAATCAGAACAAAATACTGAAGATTCAGATGATGAAGAAGAATCAGAACAAAATACTGAAGATTCAGATGAGGAGGAAGAATCAGATAAAAATACTGAAGATTCAGAAAAGGAGGAAGAATCAGAACAAAATGCTGAAGATTCAGATGAGGAAGAATCAGAACAAAATACTGAAGATTCAGATGATGAGGAAGAATCACTACAAAATACTGGAGATTCGGATGAAGAAGAATCAGAGCAAAATACTGAAGATTCAGAAGAGGAGGAAGAATCAATACAAAATACTGAAGATTCAGATGATGAGGAAGAATCAGAACAAAGTACTGAAGATTCAGAAGAGGATGAAGATTCAGAAAAAGAGGATGAAGCCGGCCCCTGCATAGGCAAGGGTCATCATCTGCCAAAACATGAGCGTGCTAAAGGAATGCCCTGCAGAGGATTCAAGGGTCGTCAAACGCCTACAGGACTAAATCTTGGATAAAAAAAGACCGGCAAGAAGGACACAAAGACCAAGAACCGAAAGAAGCAAAATGTTGAAAAACAGCCCCAGATGCACATTCCCAGGAATCAGTTCAAGAGGAACAAAAGGAGGGTGTAAATCTGTCGCGTTGTGTATGGAGGATGCTTGGACAAGCCTACAAGGCTTGGCTTTGCAGAAAGGAATAGCTGAGCTGCTTCTAGTATGCTATGTTCCCTGATGGGGTCGTACAGGGGCTTCGTCAGTTGAACAAAAGGTCGGATATCTAGGTCTATTCTTTCGGATACTAACCTGGTGGTTCTGGGGGAATAAACTAGAAGACCGGCTATGCAGAGGGAAAACGCTCGGCTTTTTCTACTATGCAGTCAAGTCCTTATAGGATGGCCTAAGAGGGTTTCTCTACTGAAGTACGTCTGAAGAGATGCACCACCTCCTCTGTAGCAGCCTGGGATAAATAGCACTCAACGTGACAACCCAGACTCAGAAAATAGGCTTCACTGCCTGGCAGCAGCAACAGCAGCAAAATATATACCTAGAAAATAAAAAATAAAATGATAAAAGATAAAAAATAAAAAATAAAAATATAAAATTTTTTAATATCCAAGAAATAAATATAAAAGATTAAAAAAATACATAAGAATCTAGAAAAAATTAAGCTTAATAAATCCCCTCAAAAATATAAAAACAAGAAAATAAAGAAAAATTAAAAAGCTTAAAAAATCTCAAAATATAAAAACTAGAAAATCCAAAGAAAAATTATAAAAGCTAAAAAATCTAAATATATATATATATATATATATATATATATATATATATATATATATATATATATATATATAGAAAATAAAAAAAAATAAAAACTTTTAAATATTGCAAACAAAAAAAAATGTTAAATATAAAAAAAAAAATTATTAAAACATTTTAGAAAATCCAAAAAAATATATAAATAAAAAAATCCCAGAAAATTAAAAACTTGAAAATCCAAAAATAAAATAAAAAAAGATTAAAAAATCCCCCAAAATATAAAATACTACAAAAAAAAGAAATATAAAAGATAAATAAAAATAAATATAAAAATTTTAAAAAGATTAAAAAAAAAGAAAAAACAATTATATAAAATCTAGAAAATCGAAAAAAAATAAAGCTGAAAAAATCCAGAAAATATAAAAACTAGAAAATCCAAAGAAAACTTATAAAAGCTAAAAAATCTAAAAATAAAATAAAAAAGTATATAAGGTAAAAAATCTAAAAAAAAATATAAAAAATAAAAAACAAAAAATGTTTGAAAAAAGGTAAAAAAAATCCCCAAAAAATATCTAAAAAATTTCAAAAAATCCAAAAAAGTATAAAAATTGAAAAATCCCCCCAAAAATTAGAAAATCCACAAATAAAAAAAAAAACTCAAAAAAATCCTCAAAAATATAAAAACTACAAAATAGAATAAATACGAAAGGTAAAAAATACCCCTCCCCGAAATAAAGAAAAAAATGTGAAAAGGCCAATAAATAAAAGAAATAAAAAAATCTGAATAAAATAAAAACTAGGAAATCCCCCCCCCCTGGAATAAAAAAGATTTGAAAAATCCTAAGAATTATGAAAACTAGAAAATGAAAAAAAAATTAAAAAGGTAGAAAACTAAAAAAAATAAAAAAATATAAAAAAATCCAAAAAAATATAAAAATAAAAAGATAAAAAAATGAACTAAAAAAAAAAAAAAAAACAATAACAGCAGAGGGAGGAGGATGAGTAAAGCAGAAACAGCAGCAGTTACATCCGCATGAATTGCCCTTTGAAAAAGATGCACAAAATATTTGTCTTTGGGCAGCAGCAGTAGCAGCATGAATTGCCCTTTGATAAAGATGTATAAAATCTTTGTCTATGAGCAACAGCAGCATGAATTGCCCTTTGATAAAGATGTATAAGATCTGTCTTTAGGCAGCAGCAGCATAAATTGCCCTTTGATAAAGATGTATAAAATCTTTGTCTATGGGCAGCAGCAGCATGAATTGCTCTTTGATAAAGATGTATAAATCTTTGTCTTTGGGCAGCAGCAGCAGCAGCATGAATTGCCCTTTGATAAAGATGTATAAAATCTTTGTCTATGAGCAACAGCAGCATGAATTGCCCTTTGATAAAGATGTATAAAATCTTTGTCTATGGGCAACAGCAGCATGAATTGCCCTTTTATAAAGATGTATAAATCTTTGTCTTTGATCAGCGGCAGCAGCTGCATGAATTGCTCTTTGATAAAGATGTATGAAATCTTTGTCTTTGGGCAGCAGCAGCATAAATTGCCCTTTGATAAAGATGTATAAAATCTTTGTCTATGGGCGGCAGCAGCATGAATTGCTCTTTGATAAAGATGTATAAATCTTTGCCTTTGGGCAGCAGCAGCGGCAGCATGAATTGCCCTTTGATAAAGATGTATAAAATCTTTGTCTATGAGCAACAGCAGCATGAATTGCCCTTTGATAAAGATGTATAAATCTTTGCCTTTGGGCAGCAGCAGCGGCAGCATGAATTGCCCTCTGATAAAGATGTATAAAATCTTTGTCTATGAGCAACAGCAGCATGAATTGCCCTTTGATAAAGATGTATAAAATCTTTGTCTATGGGCAACAGCAACATGAATTGCTCTTTGATAAAGATGTATAAATCTTTGTCTTTGGGCAGCAGCAGCATAAATTGCCCTTTGATAAAGATGTATAAAATCTTTGTCTATGGGCAGCAGCAGCATGAATTGCTCTTTGATAAAGATGTATAAATCTTTGCCTTTGGGCAGCAGCAGCGGCAGCATGAATTGCCCTTTGATAAAGATGTATAAAATCTTTGTCTATGCGCAGCAACAGCATGCATTGCTCTTTGATAAAGATGTATAAATCTTTGCCTTTGGGCAGCAGCAGCGGCAGCATGAATTGCCCTTTGATAAAGATGTATAAAATCTTTGTCTATGAGCAACAACAGCATGAATTGCCCTTTGATTAAGATGTATAAAATCTTTGTCTATGGGCAACAGCAGCATGAATTGCTCTTTGATAAAGATGTATAAATCTTTGTCTTTGATCAGCGGCAGCAGCTGCATGAATTGCTCTTTGATAAAGATGTATGAAATCTCTGTCTTTGGGCAGCAGCAGCATAAATTGCCCTTTGATAAAGATGTATAAAATCTTTGTCTATGGGCGGCAGCAGCATGAATTGCTCTTTGATAAAGATGTATAAATCTTTGCCTTTGGGCAGCAGCAGCGGCAGCATGAATTGCCCTTTGATAAAGATGTATAAAATCTTTGTCTATGAGCAACAGCAGCATGCATTGCTCTTTGATAAAGATGTATAAATCTTTGCCTTTGGGCAGCAGCAGCGGCAGCATGAATTGCCCTTTGATAAAGATGTATAAAATCTTTGTCTATGAGCAACAGCAGCATGAATTGCCCTTTGATAAAGATGTATAAAATCTTTGTCTATGGGCAACAGCAGCAGCATGAATTGCTCTTTGATAAAGATGTATAAAATCTTTGTCTTTGGGCAGCAGCAGCATAAATTGCCCTTTGATAAAGATGTATAAAATCTTTGTCTATGAGCAACAGCAGCATGAATTGCCCTTTGATAAAGATGTATAAAATCTTTGTCTATGAGCAACAGCAGCATGAATTGCCCTTTGATAAAGATGTATAAAATCTTTGTCTATGGGCAACAGCAGCAGCATGAATTGCTCTTTGATAAAGATGTATAAAATCTTTGTCTTTGGGCAGCAGCAGCATAAATTGCCCTTTGATAAAGATGTATAAAATCTTTGTCTACGGGCAACAGCAGCAGCATGAATTGCTCTTTGATAAAGATGTATAAAATCTTTGTCTTTGCACAGCAGCAGCATAAATTGCCCTTTGATAAAGATGTATAAAATCTTTGTCTATGAGCAACAGCAGCATGAATTGCCCTTTGATAAAGATGTATAAAATCTTTGTCTATGAGCAACAGCAGCTTGAATTGCCCTTTGATAAAGAT
>NC_090753.1:90362146-90369646 GCF_036898095.1 Palaemon carinicauda | reverse complement strand
TGATTAAATAGAATTTAAATATGATTGTTATAAGATTTACAAACTATGATGATCAAGATTTGCTTATTAAAAAAATAGTTGTAATGTTGTTACTATTCTTAAAATCTTTATTTTAATTGTTTATTACTCCCCCGTGTAGTTCTTTATTTTCTTGTTTCCTTTCCTCTCTCGGATATTTTTCTCTGTTGTAGCCCTTGGACTTATAGTATCCTGCTTTTCCTACTAGGATTATAGCTTAGGAAGTTGTAATATTAGTTATTATAATAATAATAATAATAATAATAATAATAATAATAATAATAATAATAATAATAATAATAACAACAACGTGAGCTCCCACAGTGTAGTCAACCATGCCACCCACCAGTCTCTCTCTCTCTCTCTCTCTCTCTCTCTCTCTCTCTCTCTCTCTCTCTCTCTCTCTCTCAATTAAGCAAGCGACGCCAAGTGCCATCTAGTGTCCGCCTTCATTTTCAAAAGTCCAAGGCTGTGTATTCATTGCCCTTCAAGCGATAATAACCAGAGCTCTTTTGAAGAAGGCGTAGTCTCTCTTCTCCCGGAGTCTGGAAATTAATCAGTTTACAGTTTAAAAAAAAGAATAGATCTTAAACCCTAAAAAGGGGATTTTGAATTATGATGTAGATGAATATTACGAGGTTTGTCTTCTGTTCCTTATTATTATTACCTCCACCAAGGCATTTGTAAAATCTAGTCGTTTTATTTAATCATTTTTTGTTTGAATGTGCTTCTGTGGACAAGATTATCTATGTATTTATCTTTGTGTCTGTGGGCAGGTTTAGGTGTTTACGTCAAAACTACTGGACGGATTTTGATGAAATTTTCACTGAAGATACACCCTAGATCATGGAAGACTCCTTTATTTTTTGGAGATAATCCAGATCCAGATTCTAGATCCGGATTTGCATTTTCCGTCATTTTACAGATAACGTTAAAACAAAACATAGGGATTTTGACGAAATTTTCACCAGAGATAGATCTCCGGCCATGGACCATTCCCTTAACTTTTGTAGATGATCCGGTACCGGATCCGGAGTCTAGTACAAGATTTTCCTTTTTCATAATTTTAAAGATAACATTAAAACAAAACATGCGGATTTTGACGACATTTTCACCAGAGATAGATCTATGGCCATGGACCATTCCATTAACTTTTGTAGATGATCCGGTACCGGATCCGGAGTCTAGTACAAGATTTTCCTTTTTCATAATTTTAAAGATAACATTAAAACAAAACATGCGGATTTTGACGACATTTTCACCAGAGATAGATCTATGGCCATGGACCATTCCCTTAACTTTTGTAGATGATCCGGTACCGGATCCGGAGTCTAGTACAAGATTTTCCTTTTTCATAATTTTAAAGATAACATTAAAACAAAACATGCGGATTTTGACGACATTTTCACCAGAGATAGATCTATGGCCATGGACCATTCCCTTAACTTTTGTAGATGATCCGGTACCGGATCCGGAGTCTAGTACAAGATTTTCCTTTTTCATAATTTTAAAGATAACATTAAAACAAAACATGCGGATTTTGACGACATTTTCACCAGAGATAGATCTATGGCCATGGACCATTCCATTAACTTTTGTAGATGATCCGGTACCGGATCCGGAGTCTAGTACAAGATTTTCCTTTTTCATAATTTTAAAGATAACATTAAAACAAAACATGCGGATTTTGACGACATTTTCACCAGAGATAGATCTATGGCCATGGACCATTCCATTAACTTTTGTAGATGATCCGGTACCGGATCCGGAGTCTAGTACAAGATTTTCCTTTTTCATAATTTTAAAGATAACATTAAAACAAAACATGCGGATTTTGACGACATTTTCACCAGAGATAGATCTATGGCCATGGACCATTCCATTAACTTTTGTAGATGATTCGGTACCGGATCCGGAGTCTAGATCAAGGTTTTCCTTTTTCATAATTTTAAAGATAACATTAAAACAAAACATGCGGATTTTGACGACATTTTCACCAGAGATAGATCTATGGCCATGGACCATTCCATTAACTTTTGTAGATGATCCGGTACCGGATCCGGAGTCTAAATCAAGGTTTTCCTTTTTCATAATTTTAAAGATAACATTAAAACAAAACATGCGGATTTTGACGACATTTTCACCAGAGATAGATCTATGGCCATGGACCATTCCATTAACTTTTGTAGATGATTCGGTACCGGATCCGGAGTCTAGATCAAGGTTTTCCTTTTTCATAATTTTAAAGATAACATTAAAACAAAACATGCGGATTTTGACGAAATTTTTACCAGAGATAGATCTCCAGCCATGGACCATTCCATTAACTTTTGTAGATGATCCGGTACCAGATCCGGAGTCTAGATCAAGGTTTTCCTTTTTCATAATTTTAAAGATAACATTAAAACAAAACATGCGGATTTTGACGAAATTTTCACCAGAGATAGATCTCCGGCCATGGACCATTCCATTAACTTTTGTAGATGATCCGGTACCGGATCCGGAGTCTAGATCAAGGTTTTCATTTTTCACAATTTTAAAGATAACATTAAAACAAAACATGCGGATTTTGACGAAATTTTCACCAGAGATAGATCTATGGCCATGGACCATTCCATTAACTTTTGTAGATGATCCGGTACCAGATCCGGAGTCTAGATCAAGGTTTTCCTTTTTCATAATTTTAAAGATAACATTAAAACAAAACATGCGGATTTTGACGACATTTTCACCAGAGATAGATCTCCGGCCATGGACCATTCCATTAACTTTTGTAGATGATCCGGTACCGGATCCGGAGTCTAGATCAAGGTTTTCATTTTTCATAATTTTAAAGATAACATTAAAACAAAACATGCGGATTTTGACGACATTTTCACCAGAGATAGATCTATGGCCATGGACCATTCCATTAACTTTTGTAGATGATTCGGTACTGGATCCGGAGTCTAGATAAAGGTTTTCCTTTTTCATAATTTTAAAGATAACATTAAAACAAAACATGCGGATTTTGACGAAATTTTTACCAGAGATAGATCTCTAGCCATGGACCATTCCATTAACTTTTGTAGATGATCCGGTACCAGATCCGGAGTCTAGATCAAGGTTTTCCTTTTTCATAATTTTAAAGATAACATTAAAACAAAACATGCGGATTTTGACGAAATTTTCACCAGAGATAGATCTCCGGCCATGGACCATTCCATTAACTTTTGTAGATGATCCGGTACCGGATCCGGAGTCTAGATCAAGGTTTTCATTTTTCACAATTTTAAAGATTACGTAAAAATAAATTGACACATTGGGTTTTCACCAATTTTTGATAATAGATCGATATTATGCATCGGAAGAAACAATAAAATTTTAGATGTGATACAAATCAAGATCTTGATTCTGGATCAACATTGCAATTTTCACCATCTACTGTACAGTCAGCTTATAAAAAGTTGCAGGCGATGTCCATAGACTTTAGTTAAATGTTGGCAATATTCATTGGCGGAGGTCTGAAATCTTATTATTATTGTTGTTGTTATAACACAAGTTTTATTAAAAGTATATGTTTCCTCAGTGGCGTTAATTTTGTAATACGCTTTTCTATTGTTCTTGTAATCTTTTACTTTTCATTACTGCATCCTGCCGTTAAGTGCGAACGGGACATACTTTCATGAGAAAGGTAATGGAGACCATATCATTCATAATTCCTCTTCCTCAATTGGGAAAATAACAGTACACTTATTAAAGAAGAGATATTAGATAAAAAAAAGTTTGTCCTGGCTCAATTTCACTATGGGTGTATGTACAAAGTAATATTCACTTTATTTACTCAAAATTTTGAAAACAGTAGAATTAGGTAAAAAAATAAAAAATCTTCGACTCAACAGGTTTCAACCATGGAGAAGGACCAAAGCAAAGGTGGTTCCGCTGTATCAAGGATGACCTTCGATCAAGGGGATTAACCGATGATGAAGTGTGGGACAGAGGTAAATGGAGAAAGCTGGCCAGAAACATCGACCCCACATAAAGGTGGTAAAAGATGCAGACAAAGAAGAAGAAGATCTGCTCATTTCCAAACAGTAAACTGTAAAACATGGTGGAGGGTTTGCGAGCTTATATACGGCTTCCTGCTTCAACACCGGCTCCTTATTAGTTATGGATCGCCTGAGGACGGAGGTGATAGTGCGTGGAAGGTAGTTTGCCTTTGACGGCCCTTGAATTTCAGTGACCTTCAAAGGCATTAGAATTTGAGTAGGTTTTGTCATTGTAAATGCGCCCTGGATAACTACGCCGTTCCAAGTCGTATTGTTCCAAAACTATTTTGTATTTTTTTTCATACACTTCGGATAATCACTAATTTGGCCTCGAGGCCTGTCAGAACTGTCATGTTCTTAGTGATATAGGTCGAGATTACCAGAACTATGGATGCCTGTAGACCTTATAGATGTTAGCAATAAGGTCACTTCTTGCGTAATGTTGAGATCAGGTCTTTCTTGTTGTATGAATAGTGATCCAGTATCTCAAGATACACCTATCAGGGGGACGGCTGATATAATTGTTAACATTTTTTACTATATGCTCCCTTGTGATATTGGAGTTATGTCCTTGGAGGCAATACATCTTTATTACACCCTGCTATGCGCTTGGAAGCAATACATTTTCATTACACCCTGTTATGCGCTTGGAGGGAATACATTATTATTGCACCCTGTTATGCGCTTGGAGGCAATACATTTTCATTACACCCTGTTATGCGCTTGGAGGCAATACATTATTATTGCACCCTGTTATGCGCTTGGAGGCAATACATTTTCATTATACCTTGCTATGCACTTGGAAGCAATACATTTTCATTACACCCTGTTATGCGCTTGGAGGGAATACATTATTATTGCACCCTGTTATGCGCTTGGAGGCAATACATTTTCATTACACCTTGCTATGCACTTGGAAGCAATACATTTTTATTGCGCCCTGTTATGCGTTTGGAGGCAATACATTTTTATTACACCCTGTTATCCACATGGAAACAATACATTTTTATTACACCCTGTTATGCGCTTGGAAGCAATATATTTTTATTACACCCTGTTATGCGCTAGGAAGCAATACATCTTTATTACACCCTGTCATGCGCTTGGATGCAATACATTTTTATCACACCCTGTTATCCACATGGAAACAATACATTTTTATTACACCCTGTCATGCGCTTGGAAGCAATACATTTTTATTACACCCTGTTATGCGCTTGGAAGCAATACATTTTTATTACACCCTGTCATGCGCTTGGAAGCAATACATTTTTATTACACCCTGTTATGCGCTTGGAAGCAATACATTTTTATTACTCCCTGTCATGCGCTTGGAAGCAATACATTTTTATTACACCCTGTCATGCGCTTGGAAGCAATAAATATTTATTACACCCTGTTATGCGCTTGGAAGCAATACATTTTTATTACTCCCTGTCATGCGCTTGGAGGCAATACATTTTTATTACACCCTGTCATGCGCTTGGAAGCAATAAATTTTTATTACACCCTGTCATGCGCTTGGAAGCAATACATTTTTATTACACCCTGTTATGCGCTTGGAAGCAATACATTTTTATTACTCCCTGTCATGCGCTTGGAGGCAATACATTTTTATTACACCCTGTCATGCGCTTGGAAGCAATACATTTTTATTACACCCTGTTATGCGCTTGGAAGCAATACATTTTTATTACACCCTGTTATGCGCTTGGAAGTAATACATTTTTATTACACCCTGTCATGCGCTTGGAGGCAATACATTTTTATTACACCATGTTATGTGCTTGGAAGCAATACATTTTTATTACACCCTGTTATGTGCTTGGAAGCAATACATTTTTATTACACCCTGTCATGCGCTTGGAGGCAATACATTTTCATTACACCATGTTATGTGCTTGGAAGCAATACATTTTTATTACACCCTGTCATGCGCTTGGAGACAATACATTTTTATTACACCCTGTTATCCGCATGGAGACAATACATTTTCATTACACCCTGCTATGCGCTTGGAAGCAATACATTTTCATTACACCCTGTTATGCGCATGTAGACAATACATTTTCATTACACCATGTTATGCCCTTGGAAGCAATACATTTTTATTACACCCTTTCATGCGCTTGGAGACAATGCATTTTCATTACACCATATTATGCGCTTGGAAGCAATACATTTTTATTGCCTACTGTTGCAGGTCATCCCAATATAGGTACCAGGACATCCCTGGACGGGGCATTTATATCGGTATACAAAGTTGGTCTTCTTTAAGTCATCTTGCATGTTAGGGACAAGGTAAGAGAGTTGTTCTTCATTATTAAGTATCGATCTTTTACCGACTAGTAATATATAATCAGGTTGATTACGGTATCCTCTGCGGTGGCAAAAAAAAAGTTGCTTTTTATTATATTTTGCATGGTCTTTTCGTCTTCTAGGTGGTTCAAGTTCCTAAGGCATTTATAGTAAAGGTTTATTTCTGGGGAATATCGGGATTATCAGGTACCATTCTTCCATCTCATTCTTGTCCTGTCAGTTAATGTCCATTATTTACTAGACTTCAGTCATTCTGTACAGTTCTTCATGTGAGCTTTTCTATTAAGAACTGAGAGAAATCTATGAATCTATGAAAAAGATTCTATAATAATAATAATAATAATAATAATAATAATAATGGTAAAGGAAAACTAATAACTTTTAAGCGTTATAATGAGCTTGAATTGAAATAAGATTAAATAGTACACGCTCGTAAGGTTAACCTAATTTTGCTTCCGGCCTAAACGAATAAGTACTGTAGTAGGAGGGCCAAGGCTTCCCCAGATATGCATTGAGTCCTTTGACTGGCCAGACAGTATTACAGTAGATCCCTTTCTGGTTACGGTTCATTTTTTCCTAGACTACAAATACACCAAATAGTTTGGCCTATTCTTTAAGTATTCTCCTGTCCTCGTACACCTGACAACACCAAGATAACAGGAAAAAAAAATTTTCACTCAAGGGGTTATATATTGCAAAGTATTTCTTTATAAGCTATTTACATCTTGTTAAGGGTAGTAAAAGACTCTTTAGCTATGATAAGCAGCTCTTCTAGGATACTCCAAAATGAAAACATTGTTCTTTAGTATTGGGTAGTGTCATAGCCACTGTACCATAGTCTTTCACTGTCTTCGGTTAGAGTTCTCTTGCTTGAAGGTACACTCGGGCACACTATTCTATGTTTCCATATTTCTTTTTCTCACTGGGCTATTTTCCCTGTTGGACCCCTTTGGCTTATACCATCCTGCTTTTAAAGGTTTAAAAGCCAATTATGAATGGCAGAGACAAGGGACAGTGACAATGAACTAGCTAGCAGAGCAATGCCTTAGAGACTGAACATATATACATATGACCAGCGTCCAAGCCCCTCTCCGTTCATACTATGACCTGGGAGGGCAAGGCAATGGCTGCTGAT
>NC_090753.1:90342146-90359646 GCF_036898095.1 Palaemon carinicauda | reverse complement strand
AGACCCATCTTTTTTGTTAGAGAGCTGTCTTTTTTGTTAGAGAGAGAGAGAGAGAGAGAGAGAGAGAGAGAGAGAGAGAGAGAGAGAGAGAGAGAGAGAGCTATCTTTTTTGTGATAGAGAGAGCTATCTTTTTTGTGACAGAGAGACTTATCTTTTTTGTTAGAGAGCTATCTTTTGTGAGAGAGAGAGAGAGAGAGAGAGAGAGAGAGAGAGAGAGAGAGAGAGAGAGAGAGAGAGATACCTTTTTTGTTAGAGAAAGCTATCTTTTTTGTTCGAGAGCTATCATTTTTTTTTTAGAGAGAGGGGGGAGAAAGCTATCTTTTTTTGTAAGAGAGAGAGAGAGAGAGAGAGAGAGAGAGGAGAGAGAGAGAGAGAGAGAGAGAGAGAGAGAGCTATCTTTTAGTGACAGAGACCGAGAGCTATCTTTTTGTGAGAGAGAGAGAGAGAGAGAGAGAGAGAGAGAGAGAGAGAGAGAGAGAGAGAGAGAGAGAGAGAGAGAGAGTCATAAAACAAGGCGTTGGAACCATCCAAATTTGATAAAACGTTAATGATCAGAGAGAGAGAGAGAGAGAGAGAGAGAGAGAGAGAGAGAGAGAGAGAGAGAGAGAGCTCCCCGCTGTTCTGTCTATCAAGTAAAGCCAGAAGGAGACCACTCAACCTTAACATGGTGCAACATTGCATCTTCAGAAAACTTTATGAATGATATTGTTATTCTTTCTTTGGAAATGGCTTTGGAAAATATTAAGCTCGCTTATCCATAAGTCATGCAATAAGCTTATTTCTTTGTTTAGATAAGATGCTCTTGCAGAATCAAGTTCTTTTTTTATTAGTTTCTTGCTTTGTATATAACTGTTGAAGAGATGGAGGAAAAAGTAAATATGTTCAAAATGAAAGAGTAAGATAAATCCTTGTTTGTGTGATGCTGTTGGGGAGCTGTTGGGGGAGATGAAAGGTGCTACTAGAGAAATGTTGGAGATTAATAAACATGCTGTTGGAGAAATGTTGGAGAAGATGAAAGATTCTACTGGAAAAATGTTGAAGGTTATTCAACATGCTGTAAGAGAAATGTTGGAAAAGATGAAAGATGCTATAGTAGAAATGTTGGAGGTTATTCAACATGATGTGGGAGAAATGTTGGGGAAGATGAAAGATGCTATTGGAGAAATGTTGGAGAATAATGAACATGGTGTTGGAGAAATGTTGGAAAAGATGAAAGGTGCTATAGTAGAAATGTTGGAGGTTATTCAACATGCTGTAGGAGAAATGTTGGGGGAGATGAAAGGAGCTACTGGAGAAATGTTGGAGGTTATTCAACATGCTGTAGGAGAAATGTTGGGGGAGATGAAAGGAGCTACTGGAAAAATGTTGGAGGTTATTCAACACGCTCTGGGAGAAATGTTGGAGGTTATTCAACAGCCTGTGGGAGAAATGTTGGGGAAGATGAAAGGTGCTACTGGATAAATGTTGGAGATTAATGAACATGCTGTTGGAGAAATGTTGGAAAAGATGAAAGGTGCTATAGTAGAAATGTTGGAGGTTATTCAACATGCTGTGGGAGAAACGTTGGAAAATATGAAAGATGCTATAGTAGAAATGTTGGAGGTTATTCAACATGCTGTAGGAGAAATGTTGGGGGAGATGAAAGGAGCTACTGGAGAAATGTTGGAGGTTATTCAACATGCTGTAGGAGAAATGTTGGGGGAGATGAAAGGAGCTACTGGAAAAATGTTGGAGGTTATTCAACACGCTCTGGGAGAAATGTTGGAGGTTATTCAACAGCCTGTGGGAGAAATGTTGGGGAAGATGAAAGGTGCTACTGGATAAATGTTGGAGATTAATGAACATGCTGTTGGAGAAATGTTGGAAAAGATGAAAGATGCTATAGCAGAAATGTTAGAGGTTATTCAACATGTTGTGGGAGAAATGTTGGGGGAGATGAAAGGTGCTACTGGAGAAATGTTGGAGATTAATGAACATGCTGTTGGAGAAATGTTGGAAAAAATGAAAGGTGCTATATGAGAAATGTTGGAGGTTATTCAACATGCTGTTGGAGAAATGTTGGGGGATATGAAAGGTGCTACTGGAGAAATGTTGGAGATTAATGAACATGCTGTCGGATAAATGGAAAAGATGAAAGGTGCTATAGGAGAAATGTTGGAGGTTATTCAACATGATGTGGGAGAAATGTTGGGGAAGATGAAAGATGCTATTGGAGAAATGTTGGAGGTTATTCAACATGCTGTGGGAGAAATGTTAGGGAAGATGAAAGATGCTAATGGAGAAATGTTGGAGGTTATTCAACATGCTGGGGGAGATGAAAGGTGCTACTGGAGAAATGTTGGAGATTAATGAACATGCTGTTGGAGAAATGTTGGAAAAAATGAAAGGTGCTATATGAGAAATGTTGGAGGTTATTCAACATGCTGTTGGAGAAATGTTGGGGGATATGAAAGGTGCTACTGGAGAAATGTTGGAGATTAATGAACATGCTGTCGGATAAATGGAAAAGATGAAAGGTGCTATAGGAGAAATGTTGGAGGTTATTCAACATGATGTGGGAGAAATGTTGGGGAAGATGAAAGATGCTATTGGAGAAATGTTGGAGGTTATTCAACATGCTGTGGGAGAAATGTTAGGGAAGATGAAAGATGCTAATGGAGAAATGTTGGAGGTTATTCAACATGCTGTGGGAGAAATGTTAGGGAAGATGAAAGATGCTATTGGAGAAATGTTGGAGGTTATTCAACATGCTGTAGGAGAAATGTTGGGGGAGATGAAAGATGCTATTGGAGAAATGTTGGAGGTTATTCAACATGCTGTAGGAGAAATGTTGGGGGAGATGAAAGATGCTATTGGAGAGATGTTGGAGGTTATTCAACATGCTGTAGGAGAAATGTTGGGGAAGATGAAAGATGCTATTGGAGAAATGTTGGAGGCTATTCAACATGCTGTAGGAGAAAAGTTGGGGGAGATGAAAGATGCTATTGGAGAAATGTTGGAGGTTATTCAACATGCTGTAGGAGAAATGTTGGGGGAGATGAAAGATACTATTGGAGAAATGTTGGAGGCTATTCAACATGCTGTAGGAGAAAAGTTGGGGGAGATGAAAGATGCTATTGGAGAAATGTTGGAGGGTATTCAATATGCTGTGGGAGAAATGTTGGGGGAGATGAAAGATGCTATTGGAGAAATGTTGGAGGCTATTCAACATGCTGTAGGAGAAAAGTTGGGGGAGATGAAAGATGCTATTGGAGAAATGTTGGAGGTTATTCAATATGCTGTGGGAGAAATGTTGGGGGAAGATGAAAGATGCTAAAAGAGAAATGTTGGAGGTAATGGAAGGTGCTGTAGGAGAAATGTTAGAGATGAAAGACGTTGTTGGAAAAGATGAAAGACGCTGTTAGAGAAGATGAAAGATGCTGTTGGAGAAGATGAAAGACGCTGTTAGAGAAAATGAAAGATGCTGTTGGAAAAAATGAAAGATGCTGTTAGAGAAGATTAAAGATGCTGTTAGAGAAAATGAAGGATGCTGTTGGAGAAAATGAAAGATGCCGTTAGAGATGAAAGACGCTGTTAGAGAAGATGAAAGATGCTGTTGGGGAAGATGAAAGACGCTGTTAGAGAAGATGAAAGACACTGTTGAAGAAGATGAAAGACGCTGTTGAAGAAGATAAACGATGCTGTTGAAGCAGAGAGAAGATGCTTTTGTAGATGAAAAATATTTGGGAGAAATTTTGGAGAAGGAAGAATTTTTTGGAGAAGAAGGGAGAATCTGATGGAGAAAGTGGTATTTGTTTACAACACCACGCTCTCCATTTACTCCAAAATAACGCAATCCTGCAGTTCACATCTTCTTGCACAGTATTTAGATGGTTATTTAAATTCTGGGAAAGCAATAACCAGCAAGATATGTTCAGGAAGGGGGAAGGGGTTATAAAAAGAAAATAGCTCGGTTTCCTCACTAAACGACTTGGAACTGACATGTCAACACAGTCAACCAAACAGAATTCGTGATGCCAAGCGTACATGAACAGAAGTTCGTGATGCCAGCGTACATTTGATATACTGTATATTCAAAATATACTAAATTAAACATGAATTATCACTCAGAAGTGTCACTATTTGTAAATTGCATATTTTATGGAAACTTTTGAGTAATTAATCCATGTTTAATTAAGTATATTTTGAATATACAGTAAATCAAATGTACGCTGGCATCACGAACTTCTGTTTAAGTACGCTGGCATCACAATTTCTGTTTGGTTGACTGTGTTGACATTTCAGTTCCAAGTCGTTTGGTGAGGAAATCGAGCTATTTTCTTTTTATAACCCCTTCCCCCTTCCTCAACATATCTTGCTAATTATTCCTTTCCCAGAATTTAAATAACCATCTAATTATTGTGCAAGAAGATGAGAATTTCAGGATTGCATAATTTTGGAGTAAATGGAGAGCCTGGTGTTGTAAACAATTACCGAGAATGTGGAAGATGATATTAGAGAAGATTGAAGAAAGTGCTGGAGAGGATGAAAGCTGGTGTTGGAGAAATGTTCGTGAAGATGGAAGTTGAATAAAAAAAAAGCAAAAAGTGTGCATTTAGAAATACATAAAAAAAATGAAAAAGTAACTGCAATTTTTACGTCAATCAGCTGGAGATTCTTCTGCTGAGGTGCCAAAGTGGCACACGAAGCTTAGTACCTAAGGTTTGTGTGCGAAGTCACACCAACAAATTTTCTTAGCTCATCAATCCATCGTCTTCTCTTTCTTCCCCTCCTCCTCCTCTTACAATCACTAAGGACCCATTCTTTTATGCTTGCGATTTTCTTCCCTCCACTGCAGTGCTTTGGATTATAGCTTTTGCTATTGATGTTACCTCATTTAATTGTTTAATTTTCCTTGAATATTTCTTTTTTCCGTTTTTATTTTAACAAAGTTTTTGTCTCGTTTCTTCACCGCTAGAATTCCTTTCTGGTAAAAGATTGGCTTGCTAATTAGCGGCGGTCTCCTTGACTTGGTTCATAATGGCTTCTAAAGCCAGCTTGAAATGATAATTAAAATAATGAGGACAACGTAAAATAATATTTCAAAAATCTTGTGAAAGACCTTGCTTGGAGTTATTCATTGAATGAGTTCAAGATATTAATGAGACATTTCGAAATGGAAAAAAAAGGAAACGGTTGCATAAAACCTGAATGTAGTTAGTGTATAAACAGACTTAATGAATTACATAATGTATAGCAAATTAGACAAATTAGACGTCTCTTATTCGTCAGTCTACAATTCAACGTTGAAAGAAATCTTTTTCGTGAGTTGCCTCATTAATGGCCGTACGTCAGGGTATCTGTGTATGTTATTAGCTACGTAACGCTCTGTTACAGGCTTTAGGTGGGGTGGGGTGGGGTGGGGGTGGGGGTGGGGGCTGTTATTATTATTATCATTATTATTATCATTATTATTATTATTATTATTATCATTAGCGTACGCAACCCGTCAAAAATTACGGTTAAATATGCACAAAGACGTACACAAACAGATTCAACTCTTCCCAACCCCTCTCCCTTTCCTAACTACAACGCGGCAGTTGTGGTTTTTGCTTGTTCATCTTAGGGTACTCCCTCACACCCGGTTATGACTGACTACTAGGTCTTCCCTTCATGAGGGACAGGGAAAGATATGTCCGGGTACGTCGTTCAGCGTGCCCGGAAATATATACACAAACACACACACACACACACACACATATATATATATATATATATATATATATATATATATATATATATATATATATATATATATATATATATATATATATACATAAACACACACACACACACACACATATATATATATATATATATATATATATATATATATATATATACTGTATATATATATGTTCACACATTTGCTCTTTATTATATAGGAAAGATTACTGTATTATTATTATTATTATTACTACTACTACTACTACTACTACTACTACTTTTAGAGGAGTTGGAAAGCTAAAAGAAATATAGCATAGCTGTTCAACCTCTTATAATAATAATAATAATAATAATAATAACAATAACAATAATAATAATAATAATAATAATAATAATAATAATAATAATAATAATAATAATAATAATAATAATAATCTTTATTTAAGCAAAAGCCATATACAGAATTACAATAGGGGTACGGTGGTCTCACATTTTTGACATCGGTAAAAAAAAAAAAGATGAGATATGGAATAATATCAGTGATATAGTGCAAACATCCATTAGCAGGTTGACCACAGAGTTCTAAGGTCTGGGTAACAAAATCATAATAGCATTAACGCTTAATAATGATGATAACATGCATATCAGCAAACAAAAATATAGGGAGAACAAAAAATGGCGATGACAATGATACTTATGTTGGAACAAAAATTCCTTGAATAATGATAGAACTCTCGGGAAAAAAAAAATCTAGTCACAGAGCAGGTGGTGTGAAGGAAATACAGGACTTCCAGACAACAAAGATATAACATAATAAAGCACGTTATCATAACATTACTGGGTATTATACCTAAGTTATTTAGTGATGAAGATTTGGCACAGCCACACTATCAAAGATTAGTGAATACAATTCATTGTACTGACGCTTCCGTATTCCAGGTTTCCCACATTTTGGATTTTATTCTCGCTGCACTTGCAAGCACATTTTGCATTAGGGGATTTTCACTAGATCGTAGGCGGGAGGTGAGACTTACTATAGAGCGACGAATGATGGTTTTTAGGTTATCCAGTCTATTTTCAACAAACATCGCTGAAGCTGAATGGTGCCTCGGGGTATTGGTGAGGCGTCTTAGGATATCATTGTGAATGACTGTGATACGTCTCATCGAGTCACGCGTATAGTTTGCCCTTAGCGAGCAGCCGTACACGTTATAGCAGTAGGTTTGAAATAGGAGTTTTTTTATATCTTGGCGGCAGAAGGCAAATCTTCTCGTCACTATGTTCCTTAGACAACACAATTTACGTCGCCTGTTTTCAATGTCAGATGTGTCCTTTAAATTTTTCGTAATGATGTGACCTAGGTAAGGAAAATCATTGACAAATGTTAACTGATGGTTTTGGAGGAAAATATGTGGATTATCTACGAATCGGAGCGCTCTAGGAAGGACAGACATGCACTGTGTCTTCGATTCGTTATAGATTATGTCATGTTCATTAGCGTATGCGTTGCAGGTGTCGATAAGACGTTGTAGGCCTTGGGCAGAGGGGGAGATGAGGACCATATCGTCAGCGTAGCAAAGGTTATTTATGGTAAAGCCATTAACCGTACAACCAATGGGAAGTGACTTCAGTCTAATATTCAAATCGTCTGTGTAAACATTAAATAAATAAGGTGAGAGGATGCCTCCTTGCCTGAGACCGTTAGATGAACCGAATGGCTGGGAAAGGACATTGCCCCATTTGACACAGAACTGTTGTGTTGAGAACCAACAGTATAATATGCAGATGAGATATAGAGGAGTTCCCCTTTTGCGTAGTTTCAAAAAGAGTTTCAGATAGTTTACTCTGTCAAATGCCTTCCGCACGTCTACAAAACATAAGTAGACAGGGGAGGCCGAAGAAATTCAACATCTCCTTTAAGGTATATATACAGGTGTCAGTCGAGTGGTTAGTCTTAAAACCAAATTGATTGTCTGCGGTGTGGAGAAAGGGTGCAAGGCGACGGAACAGAAGAGATTCAAATATTTTCGATGAAATTGTTGTGATGGCGATGGGGCGGTAGTTTCCTGGGTCACTCGCATCCTTCAGTTTGTTTTTTATGAAAGGTATTAAGTGGACAAGTAGAAGGGTTTCAGGGAGATATTGGTGTAATATACAGGCATTAAATAGTGCATAAAATAGGATATAAATTATAGGGTGGCAGAATTTGAAAGCCACGGCAGGAAGGCCATCGCAGCCGGGTGCTTTGTTACCAGGTAATTTCTTGATAGCCTCGCACACGTCACTCGGGGAGATACGGTCACTACATTGAAAATCCCTATTGACATTGATGAGAGTATCCACTTCATTTCGGGTATCTCTGTCATTTATGCAATTTAGGAAGGTACTAAAGTGATCTCCCCACATTCTTGCTATGGATTCTTCGTCAACTGCATCCCCTACTCTTTGGGATAATTTGTTTGACTGGGTTTAGTGAATTGATATCTTTTCAGAGAAGGGGGAAGTCATGGGTGGTCAATTTTCTGGACAATGCATCGGCTCGTAGCTGATTTTCGTTGCTACGACATTGACAAGAGCAAGTTTGAACTGTGTTCTCGCTTGCCTCATCTGTAGAGCAAGGGGACCTTCTCTCTGGCTACCATCGTTCCTCCAAAGAAGGAACATTTCTCGAGAGTGTGCATAGAGGTCTTTAACTAAATCATTCCAACCAGGTATGTTTCGATGGTTACCTCTAGAGAGTCTAAACGTGTCTCTTCCCGAGCTCCGTAAGGCATTTACTATATTTACGTAGAATTCAAGCCATGGCACACCAAAATCTTCCTCTCTCTCTCTCTCTCTCTCTCTCTCTCTCTCTCTCTCTCTCTCTCTCTCTCTCTCTCTCTCTCTCCCGTGTTACGTCAAATCGTGAAAGCACTTTTTCTCCATTCCTCTTTTTCTTTTTCTCTTCTACTGGGTTATTTCCTTCTTCGTGGGTATACTTTTTTAAATCAAATACACTATAAAATTTTGTCTCTTCCTCCTCCTCCTTCTTCTTCTTCTTCTTCTTCTTCTTCTTCTTCTTCCAACTGTTACGACTACTCCAGCTAATATTGAAGAAAAAAAAACTTTATCTTATCCGAGTCTTAAAAATGATCAGTCCTACCTCTCCGAGCTAGTACAAAGCGAGGAGATGCCTCCTCCCCCTCGTTAGCAGACATCCGGAGTTTGATGACGAGATGTTTAATCAGCTTCGAGCCTTTGCACCGGGGCTCTCAAAGATGAGACTTGGGAAGTATTATGCAGTTGTTAAAAAACTAGATTCATTCTCTCATTGTTTGTGATTATAACTTGAGACTCTGTGATACTGTTCACCAATACGTTCAGTGGAGATGAATCATGTCAACTATGATATTATTCTTAATATTGTCTTCAACATAACTAATCTAACGTGGAGTATATTGTGAAAAAACCAGTGAATACTAGAACTATATATATACACATAAATATATATATATATATATATATATATATATATATATATATATATATATATATATATATATATATATATATATATGAGGCGTGAAGTAGATGATGATGAATGGAGAGTTATTGATTTTAAAGTTCAAGATAGCCGTCAATAGCCGTAGGGGCAAATGACGATGATGATGTTGATAAATATATATATATATATATATATATATATATATATATATATATATATATATATATATACATATACATATATATACATATATGTATATATATATATATATATATATATATATATATATATACTGTATATGTATATGTATATGGTAATTTAGAGGAGGAGTGGAAGTTAGCAAAAGAAAATTTTGTTGGGATTGCAAGTGATGTATGTGGCAAGAAGGTTGTTGGAGGCAGCATGAGGAAGGGCAGTGAATGGTGGAATAAAGGAGTGAAGGTAAAAGTGGAAGAGAAAAAGAGGGCTTTTGAAGAATGGCTGCAGAGTAATAGTATAGAGAAGTATGAAAAATATAGAGAGAAAAAGGTGGAAGTAAAGCGCAAGGTACGTAAGGCAAAGAGGGCAGCTGACCTGAGGTGGGGTCAGGGACTGGGTCAGTCATATGAAGAGAATAAGAAGAAGTTTTGGAAAGAAGTGAAGAGAGTAAGGAAGGCTGGTGCAAGAATTGAAGAGACAGTGATGGAAATGGAAGGTTGTTAAAAGGAGAGGAGGCAAGGAAAAGGTGGGCGGAATATTTTGAAAGTTTGCTGAATGTTGAGGATAATAGGGAGGCAGATATAATTGCTGTTCCAGGTGTTGGGGTGCCAGTGATGGGAGATGAGAATGAGAGAGAGATTACAATAGAGGAAGTGAGGAGAGCACTAAAAGAAACGAGAGTAGGAAAAGCATCTGGTATGGATGGTGTGAAAGCTGAGATGTTGAAGGAAGGGGGTGTGACTGTACTTGAATGGTTGGTGAGATTGTTTAATATGTGTTTTGTGTTGTCAATGGTACCAGTATATTGGGTTTGTGCGTGTATTGTACCACTATATAAGGGTAAGGGAGATGTGCATGAGTGTTGTAATTCAAGAGGTATTAGTTTGTTGAGTGTAGTTGGAAGTGTATGGTAGAGTAATGATTAATAGGATTAAGGATAAAACAGAGAATGCAATTTTGGAAGTACAGGGTGGTTTTAGAAGAGGTAGGGGTTGTATGAATCAGATTTTTACAGTTAGGCAGATATGTGAGAAATATTTAGCAAAAGGTAAGGAGGTGTATGTTGCGTTTATGGATCTGGAGAAAGCATATGATAGAGTTGATAGGGAAGTAATGTGGAATGTGATGAGGTTATATGGAGTTGGTGGAAGAATGTTGCAAGCAGTGAAAAGTTTCTACAAAGGTAGTAAAGTATGTGTTAGAATAGGAAATGAAGTGAGCGATTGGTTTCCGGTGAGAGTGGGGCTGAGACAGGGATGTGTGATGTCGCCGTGGTTGTTTAACTTGTATGTTGATGGAGTGGTGAGAGAGGTGAATGCTCGAGTGCTTGGACGAGGATTAAAACTGGTAGACGAAAATGATCATGAATGGGAGGTAAATCAGTTGTTATTTGCGGATGATACTGTACTGGTAGCAGACACAGAAGAGAAGCTTGACCGACTAGTGACAGAATTTGGAAGGGTGTGTGAGAGAAGGAAGTTGAGAGTTAATGTGGGTAAGAGTAAGGTTATGAGATGTACGAGAAGGGAAGGTGGTGCAAGGTTGAATGTCATGTTGAATGGAGAGTTACTTGAGGAGGTGGATCAGTTTAAGTACTTGGGGTCTGTTGTTGCAGCAAATGGTGGAGTGGAAGCAGATGTACGTCAGAGAGTGAATGAAGGATGCAAAGTGTTGGGGGCAGTTAAGGGAGTAGTAAAAAATAGAGGGTTGGGCATGAATGTAAAGAGAGTTCTATATGAGAAAGTGATTGTACCAACTGTGATGTATAGATCGGAGTTGTGGGGAATGAAAGTGATGGAGAGACAGAAATTGAATGTGTTTGAGATGAAGTGTCTAAAGAGTATGGCTGGTGTATCTCGAGTAGATAGGGTTAGGAACGAAGTGGTGAGGGTGAGAACGGGTGTAAGAAATGAGTTAGCGGCTAGAGTGGATATGAATGTGTTGAGGTGGTTTGGCCATGTTGAGAGAATGGAAAATGGCTGTCTGCTAAAGAAGGTGATAAATGCAAGAGTTGATGGGAGAAGTACAAGAGGAAGGCCAAGGTTTGGGTGGATGGATGGTGTGAAGAAAGCTCTGGGTGATAGGAGGATAGATGTGAGAGAGGCAAGAGAGCGTGCTAGAAATAGGAATGAATGGCGAGCGATTGTGACGCAGTTCCGGTAGGCCCTGCTGCTTCCTCCGGTGCCTTAGATGACCGCGGAGGTAGCAGCAGTAGGGGATTCAGCATTATGAAGCTTCATCTGTGATGGAATTGTGGGAGGTTGGGCTGTGGCACCCTAGCAGTACCAGCTGAACTCGGGTGAGTCCCTGGTTAGGCTGGAGGAACGTAGAGAGTAGTCCCCTTTTTGTTTTGTTTCTTTGTTGATGTCGCCTACCCCCCAAAATTGGGGCAAGTGCCTTGGTATATGGATATGGAGATATATATATATATATATATATATATATATATATATATATATATATATATATACATATATATATATGTATATGTATATATATATATATATATATATATATATATATATACTGTATATATAGATATATATATATATATATGATAAATTTTGCACATTTTTACGTGTTTTTCATATTCAAATAAGCCATATATATTTTGATATATTAATGTCTGGATTCTCTTAACGACCTCGGGATCAGAGCCCCAGGCGAAATCTCACAAAGACAAGAGCTTGGCTCCGGCCGGGAATCGAACCCTGGTCGGCAAGCTTATATAGACAGTGACTAACCCATTCGGCCACGAATGGGTTAGTCACTGTCTATATAAGCTTGCCGACCAGGGTTCGATTCCCAGGCGAAATCTCACAAAGACAAGAGCTTGGCTCCGGCCGGGAATCGAACCCTGGTCGGCAAGCTTATATAGACAGTGACTAACCCATTCGGCCACGAATGGGTTAGTCACTGTCTATATAAGCTTGCCGACCAGGGTTCGATTCCCGGCCGGAGCCAAGCTCTTGTCTTTGTGAGATTTCGCCTGGGGCTCTGATCCCGAGGTCGTTAAGAGAATCCAGACATTAATATATCAAAATATATATGGCTTATTTGAATATATATATATATATATATATATATATATATATATATATATATATATATATATATATACATATATATACATACATATATATATATATATATATATATATATATATATATATATATATATTTAGCTTTCTGAGTGGGGATACCTCAATGTGGTGAAAGTTTTTTTTGTATCACCATGATTACCAAAGCAATACTAGTCACTGCCACCCATACTAGGTTGGTTTGCTGTAACCGATCTGACTAAAGTCTCCCACCATCACCAATCCGCAGTGGCCAAGGTGATGATAAAAATAGACGAAGCTCAGGTATAACTAAGGACATGTCTAAGGCCTTTGTCCTGCAGTGACCTAGAAACGGCTGCATCTGTTGTTGTTGTTGTTGTTATTGTTGTTATTGTATATTGGGGTATGACATCCAATACTAGAATTATATTCTGTTGAATTTAAAAATGTATTTATAAAATGAAATAAACTCTTGATTCAAATACATGGCTGATTAGTTTCGAAGTTTGAGAGAACTTTTTTATTTCTGGTAGTTCCCTTGTCACCGCTTCCAGGAATATTAGAGCGCTCTCGGGAGCTTGCACTTCAGAAAAAAAGGTTCAAGTCTTAAATTTGAGAGAGAGAGAGAGAGAGAGAGAGAGAGAGAGAGAGAGAGAGAGAGAGAGAGAGAGAGAGAGAGAGACTATTTTCTGAAAGCCAAAGCAGTCAGGATTATAATCAAGAACTGATTACTCGTATTTGTTAACTTTTTATCAACCTTGTCCTCTCTCTTTCTCTATCTCAACGACCAACAACAGTCCACCAACTACCAGATATACAATTTGCTACTTATGACAAGCATTACTTTTCTCACAGACCTTCCCAATGAAAACCTACTCCTTTTTTTCATAGTTATCTTCTTCTCCTTCTCTTAATTTTCATCTACTACGGTCTATTTTATTACTATATTCATTTTATATAATACCATAATGTCCATATGATTTCTAAATACCAAAAAACACAGGTTTCTCCATTAAATCATCGATTAAAGTTTCTTTTTGTATTATAGTCTAGCAATAGGAATTAGAGGCTATATATATACATATATATATATATATATATATATATATATATATATATATATATATATATATGCGCATATATATACATACATATATATACATACATATATATACATATATATACATAATATATATATATATATATATATATATATATATATATATATATATATATATATATTTACGTACCGTATGACCACTCTCATGTTTCTATTTTGTGACAATTCTATCCTATTTCTCTTGCTCTTGTTTTTTTTTCAAGTTTTTATTGTTACATATGAAAGATCTATATAATAATGTTACTGTTCTTAAAATATTTTATTTTGATTGTTCAATTAACTTTCTTGTAGTTTAGCTATTTCCTTATTTCCTTTCCTCACTGAGCTATTTCTGCCCTTGGGCTTATAGCGTCTCGCTTTTCCAACTAAAGTTGCAGCTTGGCTAATAATAATAATAATAATAATAATAATAATAATAATAATAATAATAATAATAATAATAATAATAATAATTATTATTATTATTATTATTATTACTATTATTATTATTATTATTATTATTATTATTATTATTATTACTTCACTTTAAAAACTAAAAATCATCATTCGTGTTTCTTCACTCTAAAGCCCCCTAAAAAGTTATTTTTGGATTTCTACATTAAAATTAATCACAAAAACATTATTTTTTACTTTCGCCGTTTAAAATATTCGCCTTTCTCATTCTAAAAACAACAACAACAAAACATTATTTTTACTTCTCAATCTTCCAAACCACAAAATCATTATTCGTATCTCTCCATTCTAAAGAACGAAAAAACATTTTCATTTCTCCATTCTTCAAACACCAAAATAAAATTTATTTTGATTTCTCCATTCTCCAAACCACAATACAAAAAAACATAATTTTTACTTCTCCATTCCCCTGACCACAAAAAAAAAAACATAATTTTTACTTCTCCATTCCCCTAACCACAAACAAAAACTTTTTACTTCTCCATTCCCCTAACCACAAACAAAAACTTTTTACTTCTCCATTCCCCTAACCACAAACAAAAACTTTTTACTTCTCCATTCCCCTAACCACAAACAAAAACTTTTTACTTCTCCATTCCCCTAACCACAAACAAAAACTTTTTACTTCTCCATTCCCCTAACCACAAACAAAAACTTTTTACTTCTCCATTCCCCTAACCACAAACAAAAACTTTTTACTTCTCCATTCCCCTAACCACAAGCAAAAACTTTTTACTTCTCCATTCCCCTAACCACAAACAAAAACTTTTTACTTCTCCATTCCCCTAACCACAAACAAAAACTTTTTACTTCTCCATTCCCCTAACCACAAACAAAAACTTTTTACTTCTCCATTCCCCTAACCACAAACAAAAACTTTTTACTTCTCCATTCCCCTAACCACAAACAAAAACTTTTTACTTCTCCATTCCCCTAACCACAAGCAAAAACTTTTTACTTCTCCATTCCCCTAACCACAAACAAAAACTTTTTACTTCTCCATTCCCCTAACCACAAACAAAAACTTTTTACTTCTCCATTCCCCTAACCACAAACAAAAACTTTTTACTTCTCCATTCCCCTAACCACAAACAAAAACTTTTTACTTCTCCATTCCCCTAACCACAAACAAAAACTTTTTACTTCTCCATTCCCCTAACCACAAACAAAAACTTTTTACTTCTCCATTCCCCTAACCACAAACAAAAACTTTTTACTTCTCCATTCCCCTAACCACAAACAAAAACTTTTTACTTCTCCATTCCCCTAACCACAAACAAAAACTTTTTACTTCTCCATTCCCCTAACCACAAACAAAAACTTTTTACTTCTCCATTCCCCTAACCACAAACAAAAACTTTTTACTTCTCCATTCCCCTAACCACAAACAAAAACTTTTTACTTCTCCATTCCCCTAACCACAAACAAAAACTTTTTACTTCTCCATTCCCCTAACCACAAACAAAAACTTTTTACTTCTCCATTCCCCTAACCACAAACAAAAACTTTTTACTTCTCCATTCCCCTAACCACAAACAAAAACTTTTTACTTCTCCATTCCCCTAACCACAAACAAAAACTTTTTACTTCTCCATTCCCCTAACCACAAACAAAAACTTTTTACTTCTCCATTCCCCTAACCACAAACAAAAACTTTTTACTTCTCCATTCCCCTAACCACAAGCAAAAACTTTTTACTTCTCCATTCCCCTAACCACAAACAAAAACTTTTTACTTCTCCATTCCCCTAACCACAAGCAAAAACTTTTTACTTCTCCATTCCCCTAACCACAAACAAAAACTTTTTACTTCTCCATTCCCCTAACCACAAGCAAAAACTTTTTACTTCTCCATTCCCCTAACCACAAACAAAAACTTTTTACTTCTCCATTCCCCTAACCACAAACAAAAACTTTTTACTTCTCCATTCCCCTAACCACAAAAAAAAAAAAAAAAAAAAATTTACTTCTCCATTCCCCTAACCACAAAAAAAAACATTATTTTTACTTCTCCATTCTCCAAACCACAAAAAACATAATTTTTACTACTCCATCCCTAAACCACAAAAAAAAAAAAAATAGTTTTTCCTTCTCCATTCTCCAAACCACAAAAACAAAAAAAAATTATACTTCATTCTCCAGAACCACAAAAAACAATACTTTATTTTGATTTCTCCATTCTCCAAACTACAAAAACGCGTTATCTTTATTTCTCCATTCTCTTAACCACCAAACCCACCCCCCAATTTTTTTTTTACTTACTTCTCCATACTCCAAACCACAAAAAAACATAGTTTTTACTTCTACATTCTCCATTCTCCAAACCACAAAAAAAAAAAACATTATTTTTACTTCATTCTCCAAACCACAAAAAACATTATTCTTTCCTGCAACAGCTTTGTGGTCATTGTCGTGCAAAAAAAAAAATATACGAAAATTCGCAAATAACTTCTCCCATCACTAAGCATTTCTTTTTTATCGACATGGCTATGCGAGTTTTGGCAGACTTTATGCCAACCATATCTTACGCTTCTGACGATAAGAAAGGCTTCAAGACATTCCTAGACTATTTCAAGAAGGTGCTTTTCCTCAGGGGAGTTTCTTCCAAGGGGGGGGGGGGGATTTTTCCTCACGGGGGCTTCTTCCAGTGGGGGTTGATCTGCCTGTTATGGGTTTTATTTTCTTAGCGACAGAGGTATTTTTCTCACGGGCAGGGGTTACCTTCCCAATGGGGGATGTGGAATTTTCCAAACTGGGGAGATTTTCTGCATGGGGGGAAGATTTTCCGCATTGTGAAGATTTTCCGCATGGGCGAGATGTTCCGTATAGGGGAAGATTTTCCGCATGGCAGGAGATTTTCCGCATGGGGAAGATTTTCCGCATATGGGAGATTTTCCTCAGGAAGGATAATTTCCTTCACAAGGGGGGAGGGGGTTTCCTCAAGGTCGAAAACTTTCCTTCCTCAGGGAGGAGATTTCGTCATGGGAGGACATTTTCCTCAAGTGGGAAAGGTTTCTCAAAGGGAAATTTTTTTCTCATTGGGAAAATTTTCCTCATTGGGGAAATTCTCCTAAAGGGGGAAATATTCCTCACAGGGGAAATTTTCATAAAGGGGGATATATTCCTCACAGGGGAAATTTTCCTCATGGGGAGATTTTCCTCATGGGGACATTTTCCTTCCTCAGGGAGGAAACTTTCCTCATGGGAGGACATTTTCCTCCAAAGGGAAAGGTTCAAGGGGAAAATTTTCCTCACAGAAGAAATTCTCCTCACAAGGGAAATTTTTCTCACAGGGGAAATTTCCTCATGGGGGAAATTTTTCCTTAAGGGGGAAAATTTTTCTTTCGCTCTGGGGAATTTTCCTCACAGGGGAGAAATTTCCCTCCCGAGAGAGTGAATTTTCATCATAGGAGAATTTTCCTCAGGGGGAAATTTCCTTCCTCACCGGGTAATTTTTGTCACAGGTGAGAAGTATTC